>NC_087200.1:147668451-147793961 GCF_015104395.2 Macrobrachium nipponense
TGATAATGCAGAGGGCTGTTACAAAAGCTGCCTTAATTCGTATCATATTTATGTACAAAAATAAAAATACCCTATACGTAATATATTTCCATACACATTTTATACATACAAGCATGAACATTTATAAAATTTGCACTTTTTTAACTATATTTTTGGAAGAGCAGGAGGCAGCTGCGGACAAGAATAAACCTGAAAAAATATCCTCTCTGATAATGTGGAGGGCAGTTTCAAAAGCTGCCTTTGCATCATATTTATGTACAGCAATAAATACTCTATACATAATATATTTTCACACACATTTTGACACATCGATCGTTAAATTTGTACTTTTTTTAACTATATTTTTGGAAGAGCAGCAGGCGGCGGCATAGAACAGTGTCATTGGCATATAGTTTACCCTAATACCTATGTAATAACTCTCACTAAAAATTTTTAATATTTGCATAACCTTTATGGTCTGAATGGTATTTCTACAAATGTTTTAAATAAACCTTACAAGAGTAAATACAGTAATCAATATTTGAAGTTGTTTTTTTAATAAAAGACAAAAATACAGTTCACATAGTTATCTATAGAGACACAAAGCATTCAAGGTAAAGTTTTCTTGGGATTTTTGACGATTTTCGACAATTTTCCGGCTTATAATGGTTTTCGGCTTACTGACGCATCTCAAGAATGGAACCCCCTTTGTAAACTGGGAACTGCCTGTATTTTTAGAGTTAGAACACTAAATATGACCCTAATTGTGCTCCCCATGTATTAAACTAAATTTTAAATGAAATTAAAGTTACTCTTATTTAATTTAGAAATTATCTGAATACATTACCCTTAAAGAAATACTAAAAGACTTAGTAAAAATATAGGAGTATATGAAGATTACATGTACCATTTCTCTCTCCTTTCCCCCTTCCGACCGATCTGTTTTTAGTCTTCTACACTTCATTTTTAAGAACTTCTTTATTTTGCCTCTCTGTCTTAGTTTTAAAATTCCTTTCTATGAACAAACAGTGCTTTTTATTTCAACTAATACAACTTAGAGAGAGAGAGAGGTGTCTTTACTTAAGAGAGTGAAAAAATTATTTATGAATTATTACAGAGACAGTGAGAGAGAGAGAGAGAGAATTACAAGAATCCACTGACCTGCTAATAGCTCCACCCCCATCCGTCACATTAAATTGACATACATATTTGACAGCGAATTAAACAGAAATACTAAATGTCTTAGTAAAAATATAGGAGTATATGAAGATTACATGTACCATTTCTCTCTCCTTTCCCCCTTCCGACCGATCTGTTTTAGGAAGTCTTCTACACCTCATTTTTAAGAACTTCTTTATTTTGCCTCTCTGTCTTAGTTTTAAAATTCCTTTCCATGAACAAACAGTGCTTTTTATTGACATACATATTTGGCAGCGAATTAAACAGAAGATGAAGGAAAGATATTTTATTATGAATTTTGTAATTACAGATATATTATTATTATTATTATTATTTTATCTTATTTATTTTATTATTTGAAAGTATTAATAAAAATTCTCTCATCCCAGTAAGGGAGTGAGAGGAATTATATATGGATTACGTATTATGGAGAGTCTCTTCAAGTTAAACAGAAGATGAAGGAAAGGATATTTTGTTTCTTTAAAATACTATCGCATACAAATTTTGTAATTACAGTTATATTATTGTTATTATTATTAACTCTTATTAATATTTGAAAATATTGATAAACATACACATACCATAAAAATTCATCTCTGTAAAAGAGAGAGAAAGGATTCACAAATGTTCGTGTGTCTGGAAAAAACTCCCTTATGATAATTAAGTTCCAATTAAAAGTTCCCACTATTGTGAATGTGCACAACATGAATTGCTAAAGGTTGAGGTATTGCTGTACAGTAATTCGTAGTTCATTAAAGGATATGTACGCACTGAGAGAGAGAGAGAGAGAATTTTGTTTACATTGGTAAAATGAATCAGGAAACAGCTGTTTTGTGATTTTGAAGGATTTTGCTTTAACATAAAGTTTGTTAGTTTACCTTAGTATACCTGTTGTACTTTTATGTACAAAGTTGAAAATAATTTCATTAATACATTTGTTTCTTCTAACAATTAAAAAAATTAATTTTGTAATTCTTCTGGTAGTAGGCTCCATCAGCTGATTCTGAGCATGTAAATATAACAAATGTCGGGATGATTTTTTTATTTTTTTATACATACGTATCACAATGATGATAGATGAGTATAATATAGCAATAGAGTATAAGTGGACTCTGTTAAGTGAAATAATGCTATTTTGCTGTGTTTACATTAATAACATTTGAAAATTGTAAATCATTGTAACATGCACATAAATATGAATGGACTCATTCGTATGCGTCATGAACTTCTTGGTGTATTAATTTTTTTTTTTCTTCATGATACATTAGTCCATATTTCATGACAACTGAGAGAGAGAGAGAAAAGTTGAAGTGAGGTAGTTTACATCGGTAAAGTAAATTAGGAAACAGCTGTTTTATATACTAAGTGTAACTTACCAAGTAATTACATTGTTACAGTTTCACTCGCGCTGGCAGCTTAAAATTGGACAATCACAGTAGCGCTAGTTACGTTGTCGGTGTAGGTATCACTTTGCCCATCTACACTATCAGTGGGCACCTGTGGTTTGGTAATGGCAAATATGTGGAAAATGATAGTGTAGACTTGAACGACTGAAGCACCATCCCTGACCAAGGCAGTTCTAGACTTGAACAACTGAAGCCTCATCTCTGACTGAGGCAGTTCTAGACTTGAACAACTGAAGCACCATCCCTGATAGTGCCACTACCTGCTTCAGCTGTCCCACTGGTAGCGATATACCTTTTGAATGGACAAGAAACCTGACATTACACCCAATTGAGAAAAGTAGGTAACATCCCTGTTATGGGAGGTAAAATGTGCTTACTATGAGGTGCTGGCACTAATGACATATATGAACCCAACTTTTGGTGTTTCAAATACCTTGAATTTCTCAGTGACGGAGAAATTAAGAGAAAGTACACCATCTCTCAATACTCCAGAAACGGTGAGTGTATACCTGAGGTGGTTAAAGATGTTCAGTTTGAAATATTAATTAATGTAAACATGCAACATCCTTTCCCCGACAATATCTATAATGATGCAGTTTTAATTATAATGAGACATTTACATTAGAAAATTACATGTTTTTACTAACCTATTTAAAGTGGAACCTCAGTTTTTGTACATAATCTGTTCCAGAATGTCCCACGAAGTCCGAAATGTATGAAATCCAAAATAATAGAGGCAGTCCCTGGTTAAGGGGGGTGGGGGGGGGGGGGGGGGGGGGGGGGGGGGGGGGGGGGGGGGGGGGGGGGGGGGGGGGGTTCCTTTCTTGGCGGGACACATGTAAGCGAAAACTGTCGTTAACCAAAACTCTGCAATCTATAGTGCTTATGTCACTGATAACCAGTTAGTGGCGCCTCAGTATGTTACGGTGCCATGACCCTAGTAACGGCACCTTAGGGCACCGATAAGCAAAACTTGGCCCATTATGGTGCCATAAATCTGCAATTTTATGGCACTAGACAAGCACCATAAAACCAGCTCGCCATTGCCTAGTCTGCCTATAACTGGGGACTGCCTGTAATTCCCATAAGGAATATTGGAAATATATAGTTAATGCATTTCAGGGACCCAAAAATACTAACAAAAATACTTTTTATAGGGAATAAACACAGTTTTACATACCTTTATGGTAAACCTCTTCAGCGTATGGAAGATGGAAAGAAGAGGAGAGGGAAGAGGACAGGTTATTGTTTGGAAGGGGAATCCCCCTCCAGAAGGCTTTCAGGTAACAAAAACCTATCGGGTTACTTTTCCTCTTCGTTTTTTACTGGTACTAGGACCAGCTTGAGAGTCACTGGACCCCTGCCTCACAACAAGACTGTTCAGGTACATTTGTTTCTGCCGTTTCTTTAAAATTTGTGTAAAGTTAAACATTGTCATTAAACATGTTGGAGACACAGATTACAACATCTTTGTTGGGATGATAATTCTTCACAAAATTTTTTATCGCTACTTTGCAAACATGTCCTTAATCACTGAAGTAGGCACATTATGTATGCCCATTTGCTTTCTGAATTTTTCAAACCAGCCTCTGCTTGCCTTAATTCACTATCAGTAGCTCTTGTTGTAGGCATTTTCTCACGGAGATCAGCATGCAACATCCTCCAACACTTTACTAGGAGTTCTTTCTTAAATGCTAGAATGTTTTTGCCTTTATTTTTTATTTTTTTTATTTTTTTTTTCTACAGAAGGGATTGCACTTGGAACTTTCTTTGGCCCCATAATGGCTTAATTAGTAGTTGCACTCGAATAAAAAAGCAAAAAAAAAAAAAAAGTAGAAAAACTAGGAACACAAAAGCTGGATGGGTCACGAGAAAACACGGATGCTTTGTTTGGGCGCTCAGTACGGGGCTTAGTCACGTGGTGGGCCCTGGAAGGAAATTTTGCAAGTGTACTCCCCCGCATCTGGGAGCAGCCATACCAGAGGCTGTTTGGAGGCCAGGGTTGACTGCCCTCTGACAGTCATCCCCTCAGTCGGACCTGTTGCAGCCTCCCAGGTTGTGACGATGGATGGCTGTTGGAAAGGGATTCAGATAGTGAAGTGTCAGTGGAGGAGGTGACTGTTCATCCTGCCAACGCTCCTAAACAAAGGTCACTGGCGTACTCCCCTACCTCTGGAGCAGTCATACCAGATGCCATTGGGAGGTCTGTGGTGACTGCCATGAACAGTTGTCTCTTCAGTTGGACCTGTTGTGGAATCACAAGTTGCAATGAAAGATAGCCATTGGAAAGGCATCCAAAAAGTAGTGCAAAGGCTGTCCTCGAGTTCAGAGGGGTACAGTCCTGAGAATAGGCGCCAGTGGTACTTAAGTGATGAATCGCTAACATTGAAAAGGCCTGTATTAGACTTTGTGTGTTCTCCCGCAGTGGAGCAAGAGAGTGAGAGAGCCAGATCAACCTGAATTTTTTCCTAGCCTAATCTTTCCTATATGCAACAATCATACAATCTAACCATCTGTTCACCTTCCTCGGTCCCAGTATAATCCAGCTTAAGAATTTGAACACCACCACAAGAAGATTTACAACCCACAAATTCTTATAAGACATAGAGCTCTCTCCTTAGAAACTAAACACCAAATCAGTCTCACTGGTTATTCTGGCTCCGTTTGTTTACATTTCCACCCCACGCCACTGTCATCTTGTCTTCTAAGATGTCACAACTCAACTTCAATACATTAAGACATTTTCTAAATTCAAACATATGTTTCCCATTGATTGAACAATGCCCACGTTTCACCAATACTTTCTATTTCCCAATGGACCCTTTCAAAAATCCTTCATTTCCTCCTTATCAGAAATCATCTACATGTGTACACAAAATACATTCAATTAATTGTCTTTTCTCCAAAAGAATATATTCAGTTCTAGTCTACTTCTCTCGCCGTTAAGCTCCTCCACTACTTTTACCACCTTACAATACCATGCTTTTGCTGCATCCTTGAGCCCATAAACAGTTTTTTTCAATTTCCATAATCCTCTCCAACTATCGTCACTAGGTGGTTTTAAATACACTTCTCTGTATTATAGCACCTTGTAAATATGCAGTTTTGCATCTAATGTATAACAATTCCAATATTTCATCTTTATTATTGTCAAACAAAATTTTAAAATTTCAGCATTGCATGTAGGAGTGTCTTTTCCATTCAGCCATTTCTTCAAAGGCTCTTAACTACCAATCTTGCTTTACATATCTTTTCCCCCTTTATACCTTTTCAGTTACTATCCATCTTGTAGATAAAGCTTTTTGTCCGATGTCATTTACTTCCTCATATACCTTGTTTTGTGTCCTACTTTGTAGTTCTTTTTCTTTAGCTTCAATTATAGTTCTATTTTCAAATCCTAGCAACACCTCTTCATCTTCACCTAAATGCGAGTCTTTCATATTGTATGAATCAGCCCAAGATTTGCTTGATCTTTTTTCCTGCCAGACTTAATATAGTCCATTCTTCTACTTGTATTGTATCATTTTTTTAACTCTTATTTCCCTCTTTGAATTTGGGTATCGCTTCTATTAACTCACTTTTCCCTTCATCTTCCATTGTTTCCTCTACCACATCTCTTTCTTTAGCCTCTTCTGTGTCTGCATTACTTTTCCAACCCAATGCCATCTCCTTTCCTTCCTGCTTTTTTACATTCCCTTCCTTTTGGGGCATAGGATATATCTTTTACAATACGTGATTTATGTATATTAGGTATTTTTTCTGTTTCTGGTGATAGTCTTTGAATCCTAGTAACATGTATGCTAGCTAATTCTCTTGGAGAATTCCCCTGTTTAACCACTACCCTTTTAGCAGATACTCCCACTACCTGAACAGGTCCTCTCCATTAATTTCTATTTTCTCTCTTATAGGATACCACATCTCTCACTAATGCTTCTTCAAATTTATGTTCTCTGATATTTTTATTTAAAGCAATTCTTATTACAAGACTCATTTTTAATAAACACTTCTCAGACCTTATGTATTGCATTCAGTGTATCCCTTACTATACTGTCTTCCATACCTTTCTCTCTACTTGCAGAACTAGAACTCTCTCCCACTAAATTAGGCAAAGATTTTTTTTCCAAATGCTAAGTGGTTAGGAGAGAAACCTCCATTATTTATTAAGCAGTTCCTAGCACTCGCTACCCATCCTAATGCTATGGACCAATCCACTTCCACGTCCTCTTATCTCTCTCAAACTTTCTTTGGTCATCCCTACTGTCTTTTCACATAATCCATTGCCCCATGGAGATTCTGATGCTGTAGCCAATACTTTAATATTCCATATTTCTGCCATCTTCCTTTCTATTAATTTTGAAATTCTCCCCCATTGTCTGACAATATTTTAGAAGGCGCTCCAAATATAGCAAACCACCCATCAAAAAGTGCCTTTGTAATAGTTTCTGGTTTCTTATCTTAACCAAAAAACCTGACAATACCTCCTTGCCATATCTACTATTGCCAAGAACTTTCTCTTTTCTATCTCCCGCATCCATGGCTACAACTTCATTAAATGTTTTATTCCAAGAAAATCCTAAAGCTGGTTTAGCTGGATTTCTTTTGTATCTTTTACATACCTTTCTTTTGTATCTTTTACATACCTTACAACTTACAATCAAGTCTGTTAGTAACTTTATTATTTCCTCCTTTTCTTTCTCTCTCAATCTATCACTCCACTGTGCTTCTTCTGTTAGTTTCCATATTTTATCTCCACTTCTGTGACCAAATGGTAGATGTAACTTCCTTGCACCTTTAATTTCCCTCAGCTTCTTTCCCTTCCAACCCTCCAGTAATAATTCTTCTTCTACCTTCCTCCTCCTTTATTGGTAATATTCAGTGACCCAGTTTGTCTTCTCCTAACTTTACTTTCATTTCCCCTAATACGTCTATTATAACAAAGTTTTCTTTCAAATTTATGGTCATACCCATTTTGCTCATGGTTTTCTTATCTATCAGCCACGGTATATCACCCTGCTGAATTTCTGTCTTTTTTTCAATATCACTGTTGTTTCCATTACTCCCTTTTATATACGTATATGACGACTCACCTAAATTAAATACTTTATTAGACTCTGTCCAAGTATCCTTCATTCTTCTGAACTCTTCTTGACTCAAACCCATGAGCCACAAACTGTCGATTTACATCCTGTGTCTAAAATTACATCAACCTCTTCCTAAGACCCTTTCCCTATATCTTTTTCTATAAACTTTTTCTTCTCACCCAGTTTCTGTTTTCTGATTGTTTTTTCCTTGTTGTTTTGTTTGTTTTTTCCTTTTTTTGAATCCCTAGCCCAATGCCATTCAGATTTGCATAGTCAACATAAATGTTACTTTCCCTTTATTTTTAGGATTCTTCCACCCCACCCCTCAGTCCTAATTAAAAGATCTCTCATCTTTTCACTAGATTCTCTTTCTATTTTTAAATATTTTCATTTTAATGTAATTTTCTATTACCGTATCTTTTAGATGAACTTCATCAGGTTTGGGTAGGATTATCTTTGAACCCTCTCTACTCTTAATTTCATTTCTATCTATTCCTTCCTCTACTTCTAGGGCTTTCCCTTTATAGCTCATTCTTATCTCTATCCCTGGACATTTCACTTCGCGCACCACAAATCAATCTTCGACTTGTCCTCTTCATCCTTTATACTCGCCCTGTATCCCGCTAAATTTCAGACAATCCCTTCTCCATCTTATCTTCCATTGTTCACTATCGGATCCATCCATCTTTAAGCAACCACGTTCTGCCACCAGTGGAATCTTTTCCTTGCTTAATGATTCTTATACTTTGCAACAATCATACAATCTACCCACCTGTTCACATCCCTCGGTCCCAGTATAATCCATTAAGGCTTTGAATAACACTGCAACAAGACTTACAACCCACAAATTCCTTTAAGACAGAGAGCTCTCTCTCCCAAGAAACCAAACACCAAATCAGAGTCACCGGTTCTTCCTGCTGTGTTTGTTTACATTTCCACCTCACTCCACTGCCATCTTGTCTTCTATAACATCACAACACAACTTCAGTACACTAAGACATTTTCTAAAATAAAACACATGGCTTCCCATACATTGAACAACACCCACATTTCACCAGTACAGAAAATAGAAATTAAATAACACTGATTAAACTGATATATACAGGTCCCCCCCCCACCCCATATTTGCAGGGAGGAGTACCAGACCCCCTGCAAATAGTTTGAAACCCCTATAAAAACTTAAAACTGCCTATTTTGTTATTTAGAACTCTAGCAAACCCCACTAAAATGTTTATACCTGATTTTAAATAGTTTTAGCACAAAAAGTGTATTTTATGATGAAATTGATAAAAAAAAACAGTAATTGGTGGATATCTATCATAGGAAAATACCGCAAAATGGCAAATTTTCTGTGAATAAGGGGATTTATGTTCCAGAGAGAATTCTGTGAATTCATGAGTCCGAGAATCTGGAGTGCGCGAATAAGGGGGTTCACTCTTAATCACAACGTCTTGTGGTATTTGAAACTCCTGACGTTTCTCCCTGGATCGGCCTGTGATAACGCCCAAGTACTCCACTGTGTCAAAACGTTCTTTTTCGTCTTCTAGAGAGTGCCCAATGGCACCTGTTCCCCCCCATTGGTGCTGGAGCTGCCTCTGACCCCTGGGCGCCCATTAGCACTGGAGTGCCCAGGGGCAAGTGACTCAATTTTTTTATTTTATTTGCCAATTTGTGAAAAAGAAGTCTACAAGCAGGAATTTGTCAACACACCACCTTCAGAGACTAGAAGAGTGGTGCCAGATGTGCCTGCTTCTACTGTAAACCTCTCTCTAGGTACAAAAAAAAGAGACGGATCCACTGCTGTCTCCTGTTTTATCAGAAGCAGATGATGAAGAAGGAAGTTGAGAATCAAAGTTCTCATGCTACACTTATTCAGGTTTGATATAGTACTTATTACATGATTTCCTGATTTTTTTTTTTTTTATTATGCCTACGACTCCCGCTGCGATGTTCTTTTTGTTGCACCAGCCTATGCAAGATAGTCTTCCCAAGATGGTTCTGTCTTCCTTGGCCAGGTAGGCACTCAGTGAGCAAGACAGTTGGCTTCCTGAGAAAGGGAGTAAAGGAAAGCCTCATTTAGAGTCTTG
Source organism: Macrobrachium nipponense (assembly GCF_015104395.2). Taxonomy (NCBI): domain Eukaryota; kingdom Metazoa; phylum Arthropoda; class Malacostraca; order Decapoda; family Palaemonidae; genus Macrobrachium; species Macrobrachium nipponense. Next base: position 147,678,184 of record NC_087200.1, read on the forward strand.
CCTTGTTTGATGGAGGTATTCAATGAACGAAACCAGGGAAGCTCCCTCTCAGGGAGTGGCTGCCTCCTCCCAGGGAGACTTCTCAGGTCTCAGATTCCTTAAGGAGATTGGCTTTTATTGTAGCCAAAGTTAGTTCTTCCGTATGGGGATAGACCATCTGGTACTCAAGAACCTCTCTAGGATTTTTGAGGACTGAACAGTAGAGCTGCCTGTAGAAGTAGCCTCTGATTTGCTAATTGTCCTATCGTGTTATGACAAGGGCATAAGGGATGGGACAGAAGAATTAGTATCTCTGTATGCGTTACGAGTACTAAAGAAGAAGGAGCTGTGGTGCTTTTTTGGGACACAAAGTGACGTTTTCACAGATCTCTGCACTTTTATATTCGCCCTTAGATCGTCATCATTTTTTTCCCTACTTTGACAGTGAGTGAGATATTGTCAGAACTACAGAAGAAGAGCACCCAGGACCTTCTCGCTCTTTTCGAGACGCCCAAGAGACCCGTCACCTACCAGTAAGAAAAGTGTCCCCCCAATGCAGATTCTGCCCTTTCGCGGCAATAGACCAAGGTATCAGGCTCTCTCTCTCTCTCTCTCTCTCTCTCTCTCTCTCTCTCTCTCTCTCTCTCTCTCTCTCTCTCTCTCTCTCTCTCTCTCTCTCTCTCTCTCTCTCTCTCTCTCTCAGACCAGCCAAGAAGTCTACAACAAAGTCTGCCTGGAAGTGAAGGAAAGGTCCTCCCTGCACCTGTAGCGGCGAAGCTCCATTTATATTGGAAAGAATGGGAGGGAAGAGGAGTGGAAGATTGGTTAATTTCAGCCCCGAAAAGAGGTTAGGAGATTCCTTTCAAGGAAGAATCTCTGTTTGTCAACAGGTCCAATAGAGATGACCCAATCCATTGTGGCATCGATTCTCAAAAGGGAGACTAGATGGCATCCATAGACATAATAGACGCATACTTCCTCATACCCAGTACATCAGAGGTCTAGGAAGTATCTTCGCTTCATATTTCAGGACGGTATTTGCCAGTCCAGAGACTTATACTTCGTGCTCTCAACTGGTCTATAGCACCTCAGTGGTGTGGTTGGTATGGTGTTTGCTTTCCACCTCGGTGGTCGCGGGTTCGATTCTCGGCCATTCCATTGAGGAGTGAGAGATGTGTATTTCTGGTGATAGAAATTCACTCTTGACGTGGTTCGGAAGTCACGTAAAGCCGTTGGTCCCGTTGCTGAATAACCAATGGTTCCATGCAACGTAAAAACACCATACAAACAAACAAACTCAACTTGTCCACAAGTGTTTACGAGAGTCCAGGCCCCTCTCCAAACGGCTACACCAGAAGGGAATAATATATCCCTTTTTCTTGACAATTGGCTCCTTTGCTCACTGACAGAATTTGGCATACTCGTCAATTTTCAGAATTCCCAGCTGGTTCCTTCTCTGAAGATTCCATATTTGAGGATGGTGATAAACTGGGAGTTTTCAGGTTTTGCCATCCCCCAATCGCATTCAGGCTTGCCTGGAGAAAGAGAAGGATTTTCTTGCAAATCGAACATGCACAGCGAATCAATGGATGAGCTTGCTGGGATTATTGGCTTTGATAGAACAGTTCGTCCACTTAGGAAGATTGCACATGATGTCCCTTCAATTTTATCTGCAAGCCAGCTGGGACAGAAAGAAATACTGAGAAATGGTTTTTTTCCTGTCATTAGAGATCAGGGAGGATCTCCGGTGGTGGAACTTAGAAAGCAGACTTTCCCAGGGCAAGTCACTGGATCTGTTGAACCCCAACTTAAAATTTTATGCAGACTCATCCGACCTAGGATGGGGATCCCTTCTGGCCAATCAAGAAGTGTCGGGACTGTGATCCAAGGAGCAAAAACACTGGCATATCAATCTACAGGAGTTGTCAGCGATTCAACAAGTCCTTCAACATTTTGCTTTGGAAGTGCAAGACGAACTGTGACATTCCATTCCAACAGTACGACATCCCTGTTGTGCATCAAGAAGCAAGGGGGGACTCTCTCGTTCTCCCTTACACCAAGTTGGTAACCAGATTCATACAAGGAAAACTCAATGTGCTCACAGATGCAGAAAGTGGTTGCAAGCAGGTACTTCCCACAGAATGGACTCTTCATCCCCAGGTGTGCGAGGATCTGTGGAAACTATGGGGGAGACCTTTAGTGACCTTTTTGGAATGTCAAAGAATCGGAGACTTCCTATTTATTGTTCACCAGTCCTGGACCCTCTGGCTTGGGAGACATACCATGCTGCAAGACTGGTCAAACATTGATCTAAACACTTTCCCACCTTTCTCTATGATAAGAGAGGTGATAGTCAGGAACCACAACAATGTTACGATGACCCTGGTAGCCCCATTCTGACCACAGCAAGAGTTGTTTCCAGAACTACCGTTGCTACTGAAGGACTTTCCGAGGCTACTGCACTATATCATAGGATACAGAGCAATGCTTTTAATTCTGTATTCTCTCATAGGGGGTTAGACTTTTCTACCAACAGGACATCTTGGACCTCAAAAGATCTCTTGATACTATTAAGTCCAAAGGCTCAGAAACAGTCACTTGGAATCAGATGTGGTTACTTAAATGGCTGTCAAGACCCAAATTTAAACCCGTTAGATTCACATCTCATAGACATCCTGTATGGAAACGCTTCTCCTGTTTGCTCTAGCAACAGCAAAGAGGTAAGTGAGATATGTGCCCTTGGCAAGAAAGAGGCTTTTCACAGGGAGATGGAGTTTTTTTTTTTTTAACCTTACATTGGACTTTCTAGCTAAAAATGAAGACCTTAACAAACCCTGGCCTGTTCCTTTGTCATCAAAAGTTTGATGGAAATCTTAGCCCAGAAGAAGAGAGGACACTGCCCAGTTAGAGCACTAAGGTACCATGTAGACAAGGCAGAAGAGATTACAAGACATTCTAATCATTTGTGGTACTCAATTAAGAATCCGTCATGGCCCTTGTGTAAGAATAGTTTGGTTTTTTCTAAAGGATCTGATCAAGGAAGCCCATATGTGGGTAGGAGAGAATGACCTTAATTTAGTAAGAGCTAAAGCTCATGAGATCAGATCTGTAGCCATGTCAGGGAGTCTGGTGGCACTTAGTGCTTGGAGTGCCCTCCAGGTCTTAATTTTGTAGTTGGGTTTGGAAATTTTTTTGTATATTTGTTGGTGTACATATATGTTTATTGTTGTATAGTTTGGTCCTTATCCAGTCAGTTACATTCCCAGGGCGTGGGCAGCTGACTACCTATATGCTTAGTAGTCACTGGTTTCATACCTTGTTACAAAGCTCCACTGTAGTCGAGATGAGCCTGGCCAATTAGCCACACCCTACATGGATAAGGTGAATGCCGACCAGAAGCAGTACGTTCCTGTAGCAGCTTTCTTATTAAGTGAGGAACAACAATTAACCATATCCCACCGGTCAATTTTAGATTTAGCAGTTTAATTACTTGGTAAGTTTCAGATAGTATATAAAAAGGACATTATGATAAAATAAGGTTTTATATATATACACTTACCAAGTGATTGAAAATCAGAGCCCTCCCTCCTCCCTGCATATAGGAATGGGCAGAAGCTATTGACTACTTGCTGAAGGTGTTCTGGTCTTACCCCGTAAGTGGGTGGGGCAATCCCTACACCAACAACATATTAGCACTACTGCAATTGTCAAATTTTAAACTGCCGGCGAGAGTGAAACTTTAAGCAATGTAAAACTGTCATTTTTGTGATTTTGAACGATTTTACTTTTAAGAAAAAAATACATTTTATTTATATTGTGCTGTTTACATAAATATTAATCTTTGAAAATTAGTAAATCATCTTTTTTATCTTTAAAAATCCATTGAATCACAAAAATAACATGAAAATACAGTAATGAGCGAATATTGCTCTTCAAAAAATCTGTGAATAAGTAATGAATTTTTCTTAACTCATTTGAATTTACGTTTCACAGAAAAATCTGCGAATCACAAGCTGCAAATGCTGAACCGCAATATTGCGGTGGTCCACTGTATAACTTGTAGGGTGAAATTGTGTGTTTGATTGATTGAACTTCTTGAATCTCTAATAGTCTGAGGGACATAGTTTTTGAAAGTTGGTATTTTCTTATTAATCTCTTTTTCATTTCTCCCATAAACCTGATTAAATGGCATTTTAAACTGCATTGTGTGTTGTATTTTGAACAGAAAGGCCAAATTATTAATACTACTTTGAGATTTTTAGAAATATTGTTGATATCTTGGTAAGCTTTGTAGTATAATTAACTGTAGAATTTTAGCATAGTTTGTGCAGTTATTATGATTTTGATATCTGCAGCTCCAAAAATTTATTTTTTTTCAGGGACAATTACACCCTTCAGATTAATCCATACTCTGGTATGTGCAATGAAGAGCATTTACGCTACTTCAAGTTTATTGGCCGAGTAGCTGGAATGGCTGTGTACCATGGAAAGTTATTAGATGGTAAGAAATTGCAGTTGTTCATTTGTTCATATGCAGAACAAACCTAGGTCTTAACATTAGGGTAAATCTTCTGGCGCCAGATGGAAACCAGTAAAAAACAATATGAATTGTTTATGCAAGGAATTAGTGGCATTTGGCATCAGTCATTGGAAAGAGGGAGGAAGCAGCTGGCGACCTAATCTCAACCCCATGACAAACATAGTTTGTTCATACACGAAACAAACCTTCGGTCTTAACATTAGGATTTACTAGCGCCAAGCTGGAAACCGGTAGAAATTAAAATTCACTTGTGAGATCCAGGGACTATGGCATCTATACCAGGTCACGGGGCATGTATCCCCAGAATGCCCACGGCTACCTGTGACCCATCAGTTATTTTCCTACCGCCTTTAAGATAAGACGTGTTACTGTCTATCTCATTTAAAGCCGGTTTTTCAGTTTGCCCGTTCTTTATCCATTTCATTTTTTTTTTTATTTTTCATTCCTTTTCTTTCTCCAAGTGTGATCAGTGTGTGGTAAGAGTGTATACGTGGTATGATGGATTTTTGAATTTTGCCTCAACATCGGGATCGTCTACCGCTTCGAAGAGGAGACAAAGGAAATGCCCAGGAGTCAGTGGCTTCCCTTGTTCTAGGTTTCCTAACCTCGGTGTCGACGGATCCTCATCCAACGTGTAGTAGGTGCAGGGAAACGTTATGTACGGTTTCTAATCCGTGTTCTGTTTGTCGCGGTTGGTCGGTGGAACAGTGGAAGAAGTTCTATGGGAAAAGCCAATACAAAAGAAAGGGGGTGACGCCATCTTTGGATGACCAAACCTTACCGGCTTCTTTTGTATCGGTAATAAACCAGGCTGCTCCATATGTTTCTCCACCTGCTTTTGAATTGTCTCATACCCCTTCGGTTCTCTAGCGGTTCTGTATCGGAAACGTCAGGAGGGGCCTTGGGTAATTTTATGAATAAAATTTGCACTCTCCTTTTGTTCCCAGCAAGTATAGGGGGGAGATCCGCCATCTTTGTTTCCAGGCCTCCTGCTACGCAAGCGCATAGGTTAGATGGTACGTGGTCAGCGCTAGGCCTACCAGGCGTACCAACCTTGGATGGTCTGCTTGCGCATTATATGACGTCACGGTTCCAGCAGGGTCCGGCAGCGCTGAATGTTCCTCATCCCCCACCCGGGCTTGCAATTTATGGGGAATTAATGCCCGCTGCTTCTCCATCCCACTCAGTATTTACAGCGATGCAGAACGTGGGAGGTAATTTGGCAGCAAACGTGCGGTTACCAGCAGAAACCTCTCAGTCTCTCCCTACGAGAGCGATGACGTCACAACATACGTCACACTCTGAGATGGCAGGCGTGATGACGTCACAGACCGATTCTCGGCCTTTTTCGCTGCACCCAGACGCTAATACGCCTTCTGATCCGTCAATGCAAACTGTAATGCAAAAGTTACAGGTTATATAGAGGAGAGAATGAATAAGAGAAGACAAAAAGAAAAAGTGTGATTCGCCTTCTTCGTCTTCTTCCTCTAGTTCGGCGTCATCGCTAAGTCCGATAACGTCACTGCGAGCGCCAGTCAAGCGTTGGAGGAGGATTCGGGAGTTCCTAGCGGATCCTCGGGCCAAGAGGAGAAGAATCAATTCTTCCATCTCCTTCGGACGAAGACTGTCATTTCCAAGTCAGCAAGAAGGTCGGAAAATCAGTGGCTATTAAGCACAGGTTGCCATGACCGAAGCCGTTCGCAAGAGTCCGAACAAGCGAGAGAGTGACGGCCGGCGAGCTAGCGGCCGAGGCGGAGTTGCCAGTTCGGATCGCAAAAACGCGATACCTCTGGTAAAATCGACGTTGGCGGCGAAAGGTGCAGCAGAGGATGGAATGCAGGTCCCAGTTTCGCGTAAGGCCGTTCAAAATATGTACGAAGGGACGATAAGGCTCCTATTAAAAGTACGAAAAATAGAGAGTTGGCAACCTCGGCGGATACGTTCGTGGAAGGCAGTGTCCGTCTGGATAGAAGGCCGAGGCCGGGCTCGCCGACGCTCGAAAACGATGCCAATGCTAATAAAGACAGAACTTACCTCTGTCTTAAGGGAGCCTTCATCTTGGAGATCTAGACGAGATTCTCGCTCTAGATCCGTGACACGAGAAAGAGTGAGACGTTCTCGTTCCCTCTGCTGACTATCTGGGTGATCGAGCCAACAGCGGCCAGCAAAGATCAAAGAGGCCGCGGCCGTAGGGGCTGGCGGCCATGGAATTCCGGCCGTCTGTCAGAAGATAGAGGCGAGACAACATCTCTCGTGACGGAGAAACCAAGAGTTTCTGGCCTCGTATGCAGAGGTTATTGATTTGATTCGTCAATTCAATAGCCTTTTTTTCGGAGAAGACAGAAACACCGGCCAGTATGCTTCCTCCTGGAATTGACATGGCGTTTGGACTAAAAAGGGATACCAAGGTGTCGTATGAATTGCCCTTGTTCGAGTCATGCGGAATCGGTCTTGCAACACGTAAACGCAAAGATTGCAGGGAGGGATAATTCCTTAAGATCTAATAGATCATTTAAATTTATTCCCCCTCCAATGATAAAGCAAAGGAAATATTATACGACACCGAAGGACCCTTTGCTGTCTAGACAAATGAACCCTAATGTTGTAAGGTTAAGGCCTGGATTAACCTTGGATCAGGTTAAAACAATGGAGTGCCCTTCGATGACGTACCAAGAGGCTGCCACGTTTAGAAGCAACAGCTTCTTCTGTCTTTCAGGCTGCGTCCTGGTTAGACCTTTGGTCAACAGCAGTGGCGAAATTGCATCCTCGGAAGCAACAAGGAAAGTAGTAGATGAACCATTGTTCATTAGATTACTACAGTCAGGGTCCAAGGCGATTGCGTACCTGACAAACGTAAGTGCCAATGTTTGGGCAAATATCCTGCTAATGAGGAGAGATGCAGCATTGGCTAGACTAAGCCGCAATGTGGATTTGGTTTATTCCCTGTTAGCAATGAGAATGGGGATATCTTGGAATCGCAACTACTGTTTGCCAGAGGTCATACTGGAAGAAGCGATAGATAGAAGAAGGATGGACACTAACGATAGGTTGGTGCAACAGGCAGTTAGGAAAACCTCTAACAGTCAAACTATTCCTTTGGAGGGAAGACAACAGCAGATGTCTCGAAAGAAAACCAGTGAAGACATAGCATACCCTAATAGAGTCACCAAGACCCTCTTCCCCAAAGAGGATAACTCATCGGCCCTTTCACAATAGGAAAAACAACAGAGGAGGGGCAATAGGGGAAGGGGGAGAGGCTCAAGAAGATAGGATGGGCGCATCCCACTACTCGCCACACCAGTGGGGGGTTGCCTGGCAAATCACTGGAAGGTGGCAGGAACTAGGGGGCAGAGCAGTGGGTGGTGGATGTTCTCAGGACGTGTATTTGATTCCGTTCGCGGTAACCCCGCCCCTGACAGATCAACCATTACCCCACGTCACTTATGCCCACAAATCTCAGAAGGCCACTATTCTGCAGGACGAAGTGAAGAAGATGATGGAAAAAGGAGCTGTGCAACAAGTATGCAGTCCGACAAAAGGCTTCTACAGCAGGATTTTCCTGGTACCCAAAGCCAACGGGGAGTGGAGGACAGTAATGGACCCTGTCAACGCTGAATCTGTTTATAAGGAAAACCAGTTTCAAGATGGAAACTCCGAAAACGGTTCTACAAGTCAGTCAGAATCGGAGACTTTTATGCTGACAGTCGATCTAAAGGACGCATACTTTCAGATACCAGTCCATCAGTCTTCAAGGAAATTTCTCCGCTTCAGTCTTGCAGGGAAAGCTTTCGAGTTCAAGGTCCTGTGCTTCGGATTGACAACGTCTCCTCAAGTTTTACAAGAGTGTTCACCCTCGTGTCGGCATGGGCGCACGCTCAGGGGATCAGGCTGATAGATCTTGGACGATTGGCTGGTGATAGCAAGTCCATGGGAGAAATTACTCAGGGGAACAGGCGGCCCTCCTGCAGCTTTGTCACAGCCTAGGTATTGTGGTGAATCAGCAGAAGTCGCAGCTGGATCCAAGTCAACGTTTGGAATATCTGGGAATGGTGATAGCACAACACAAGCCAAAGTATTCCCGACAGACCAAAGAGTACAGAAATGCAAACAAGTGGTGAATGCCTTTCTGGGAAGCAGACACAGCCGAAGACAGTGGCAGTGGTGCTGGGAATCCTAACCTCCCTGGAGAAGCTAGTACCACAAGGAAGGCTACACCTTCGGTCCCTACAATGGAGGATGAAGGAGTTTTGGTCACCAACAGTAGATCACCCGTACGAGCAATTCCCTTGTCGGCAGAAGTGAGGAAAAGACTTGCTGTGGTGGGTGGACGACGACAATCTGACAGTGGGTGTCCCCCTTCAACAATCCTCCCCAGACCTCTTGCTGTTCTCGGATGCATCATAGAAGGCTGGGGAGCCCATATGGAGGAGTTGATGGTGTCAGCAAATGGAGTTGCAAGGACAGAGAACTCCATATAAACGTGCTGGAGTTGAAAGCAGCTTTTCCTGGCTCTACAAGAATTCAGGGAGAGAGTAAAGGGACACTCGGTGGTATTGATGTCAGACAAAAACACCACAGTAGTAGCTTATATAAACAAGCAAGGAGGCCTAGTTTCTTTGGCAGTTACATGTGATGACAGTTCAACTTCACCAGTGGGCTATAGAGAACCTGGTAGACATCAAGGCCAGTTATATTCCGGGAAAAAGAAACATAGTGGCCGACAAGTTGAGCCGCAGGGATCAGATTCTGGGAACGGAGTGGTCCCTACACCAACAGGTAGTGGACAGGATGCTCATGTTGTGGGAAGGACCGATCATAGACCTATTCGCAACCAGGTACAACAAAAAGTTGGAAGTGTATTGTTCAGTAGTCCCGGACGCAGAGGCAGCAGCAGAAGATGCGCTACAACACCCCTGGGACAATCTGGACGTTGTACGCATTTCCTCCATTTTGTCTAATCCGTCAGGTTCTGAACAGGGTAATGCGGTCTCAGAACCTCAAGATGACCCTGGTAGCCCCGTTATGGCCGAAAGCAAGAGTGGTTTCCAGACCTACTGGAACTCCTAGTAGATGTGCCAAGAGAGTTACCTCCATGGAGCAACCTTCTGTGTCAGCCTCACGTGGAGAGGTACCACCAGTCGGTGAAATCCCTATCGCTTCACGGGTGGAGACTGTCAAGTATCTCCTCCGAGAGCGAGGGTTTTCGCAGAAAGCATCAACTCAGATGGCAGTAATATCAGAAATCATCTGCGACAGTAATACCAGGGAAGTTGGTCAGCATACTGTGATTGGTGTCGTAGGGGGAACGTGTCTCCACTCGGTACCACTATTCAGCAGTTAGCAGACTTTCTGATATATCTCAGAACAGAAAAACATATGTCTGTATCTGCAAGTGAAGGGGGTACAGGGCTGCTCTAGCCTCAGTCTTACGAATGAAAGGAGATGGACAATAATCGTCTTCATGGGAGTTGGCCATGCTGATGAGGAGCTTTTGAACAGTCATGCCCACCAAAGGAGCTAAAAAACCCCAGATTGGGATCTGACCAAGGTACTGAGTAGTCTGACAAAACCCCTTACGAACCACTAAGGCAGTCCACGGATAGGAGCCTGACCCTGAAGACAGTCTTCTTATTGGCCCTGGCTTCGACCAAAAGGGTGGGGGAGCTACATGGCCTCTCATATCTCATAAAGCACTCGAGAGGTTGGAGATCAATGGTGTGTGAGTTTGTCCCAGAATTCGTGGCAAAAGACCATGAAAAATCCAACAATAGTAGACGGCAGATTCGACTCCTTTACCATACCTTCCTTGGCAGACTTTGTAGACAACGACAAAGCTGAAAATGCTCCTGTGCCCCGTCAGGTCACTAGGATACTTAAAGAGAACAAGGCACCTCAGGCCCGGGGTGCCAGAGGTTGTTCATAAGTACAGGACGGAACAAGAAGGAAGTGTCCAAGAATACAATATCATTTTTGGCTAAGGGAGACAATCAGAAATGCTTATACTGCAGAAGACAGAGGGTCAGATAGCCAGGTGGGAGCTAGAGCTTCATGACATCAGGGGTGTGAGTGCTTCCCTAGCATTTAAGAAGAACATGTCTGTGGATAAAATTCTGAAAGCTGGCGTGTGGAAGCGCCAAACAACTTTCACCTCATTTTGTTTGATTTGGATGTGCCCATAGATCCTTGGACACCAACCTTTTCCTTGGGTCCAGTGGTGGCGGCCCAACAAGTGATATAGTTCATCCAGTGCCCCTGGCGGGTAGTCAGTTTTTTTTTGCGTCTAGTCTAAGATGAAGGTATGAAAGTAAGAATGAATGGGATGACTGGTCTTTTTCTTTACTACTTTCTTCCTACTCCTTTAACTACGGGCAATATGAAGGAGAGTACCGTCATGTGCTGGAACGGACTAGATGCAGGTGAGGTGGTCAGCCATACTGTGAAGCTATCTTAGCTGATGATATACTTTTCAGTAGCAACACACCCCTCTGGATAATAAGGAAAGAGGGGTGAAGGTGGATCTAGTCGCAAGGACAAGAGTAAACAGTAGAATGGTATCTACACCCAGTGGGAGGAAACCAATAGATCCGCTTATCTCTTTGGTCCTAGGTTCATTGTCCATTCTCTAGAATTTCCCTATATATTCGGAAATGGATAAGGTGGCAAACTTCCAGTCAGTTGTAGAGACTTACCTCCCTCCAATAGTAAGTCTATCCTAATGTTAAGACCGAAGGTTTGTTTCGTGTATGAACAAATACCAAATTTGTAACTAATTTGTATTTTTCATAACTAACAAACCTGAGGTCTTAACAGTTAAAGGCCCACCTCGAACCACCCCTCTAGCAGTCTAAACTGGGTTAGAAATATAACTGATGGGTCACAGGTAGCCGTGGGCATTCTGGGTATACATGCCCCGTGACCTGGTATAGATGCCATTAGTCCCACCCTGGATCTCACAAGTGTAATTTTAATTCTACCGGTTTCCAGCTTGGCGCTAGTAAATCCTAATGTTAAGACCTCAGGTTTGTTAGTTATGAAAAATACAAATTAGTTACAATTTGGTATTTCTCTTTACCACCTTAAGAGGAGGACGTCTCCTTCACTCTCCTCCCTAAAGCCAGTTTTTTACCTTATTGCTCATGTTTCTTTCTTTTGTAAATAGTTATTTTGGATGTTTTGTGTCAGAGTTTTGGCTTTTGATATGCAGTCCCAAAACCCACCTAAAATGCCCCAGTATAGACAATTACCCTCATTTATGTTTGCTTCCTTAGAGACGGATCCACATTCAACTTGTAATAGATGCAGATTACTGCTAAAGTAACTAACACTTACCCTGAGATTTGTACCTTGTCTCCCGAGCAGTGGAGGCTCTTCGCCAAGAAGCAGCAGCACAAGAGGAAGTTGGAGGTTCCATTTTGGGAAGGGCTCTCTCCTCATTTGATCTCAGGCTCCTCATTGTTCTGCTTCTCCCTTGTCTAGGCCTCCTCCAGTTGCTCCTTTTCTTTTCCCTTCCTATTCTTCCATTGACTCATCTTTGGAAGTTTTGGGAGAGGGGTCATAAGATTTTATTCCCCATCTTTTTTTCAGAGGGTTGGGTTCCCCCTCCTGGGAGGTTGGAGGCAGCGTCATCTTGTTCCAGTGTTTTAGGTTCAGGTGCACAGAAGAGGTCGGTTATTTGGGCCTCGTCTCCTATCAGGGATACCAACCTTAGATGGCCTGTTATCCTACTTCACATCTTCTCGCATCCCAGTGTCGGCTGCCATGATAGTTTCATAAACATCCTGGCCTTCACTTTGCTGGGTCTCATGCTAATTCCTTTTGTGCAATGCCATTGGTCCTTCCAGCACGTCATCTTGGGTCGCCTCCCATTCAGCCTACAACAGTTCCTGTACCAACTGCTGTACCGAGAGTTTGTCTGCTCCTGTGAGATCACAGCTGCCATCGGTTTCTGCTATGACATCATCTGCTGCTGCTCCAACTGTGAACTGTCTCGTTTAGGCTATGTTTAACGTGGTCAGCTCTGTCTTTTCGAGAGAAGTATGGATGTGTTCTGAAAAGAGGAATCAATGTAGATCTCCCTCTTCATCTTCACCACCTGTTTGTTCCTCTGTCAGACTACTACTTCTTTCCCACCATTAGCTGTACATTCAGGGGTCGTTGCCTGATACGCCTTCTTCACTGCCTTCTATCAAAGGCATCATCTGCTATCAAAGGAATCATCTGTTTCCCTCTCGATCTTCTTCCTATAACAGGCAGATTCTTTCCCAAACCCTCTTCACTCCCTCCTCATCATCAATCCTTAGCACATGCCCATACCATCTCAATCATAATTCTCTTATCACCTGCTCCTCTTCTTATTTCATCATTTTCCACTCTATCAAGCAGCAATATTCCCATAATCTACCTCAGCAGCTACATCTCTCCACTTCCCCCACGCCACTTATCCCACTGTCAACTTCAGCCTCGCATCCTCCCTCTTGGCTTAAAGTAGATCATAATTATTAAACTTTTCCACCTGTTTTATAATCAAGCCTCTTCTTTCTTGTATTACTATTCTGTGTCTATCTTCCCTACTGCTCACCAAAACCTCAGTTTTATTCACATTCATCTTTAAGCCACCCCACTCTGAAGACTCCTTCCACTCTCCAACCCTTCTCTTTAGGTCCTCCTCATTATCAGTCATTATCAGCAGTAATCACTAGATCATCGGCATACAACTCCCACAGCTCTTCATTCCTGATCTCTTCACTCAACACATCCATGACCAGTACAAACAAAAATGTTTCTCAGTCTCAGCATGACCCTTATAGCTCATTTATGGCCTCAATGGTTTCCGGATCTGTTCTCTCTGCTCTCATCAGTCTTGAGAGAAATCTCCTCTGTCAACTTCCTGTAGAAAGATATTATTGATTGATAGGATCCCTATCTCTTCATGGCTGGAGACTATCCAGTATCCCTTGCGAGTGAGAGGCTTTTCTCATAGAGCACCGACACAGAGTTCTGGTTACCTCAGAAGATATTCTTCAATAAATCAATCTTCAGCTGTGTACCAGGGAAAATGGGTCGTCTACTGTGGTTGGTATCATCAACAGGATTTCCCTCCACTTGGAACATCTACTCGACAGATAACAGATTTACTGATCTTCCTCAGAACAGAAAAACACTTCTTGTCTGTCATTAAGGAGTCACAGTGCTGCTTTGGGATAAGTTCTTTGTCTGAGAGACAGGAACTTAATTTCATCTTGGGAAATCTCTATGCTGCTCTAAAGTTTTGACCAGTAGTCTCACTCAAGCCCCATATGAACCATTGTGGCGGTCATTGAACAGGAACTTGATCGATTTTCCTTCTATCCTTGGCTTCTTTAAAAAGAGTGGGCAGACTCCATGGTCAGACTTTTGATGTAAAATATACCAGTGGTTGGGGGTCAAGTAGCCTTCGAATTTGTCCAGAAATTTGTTGCTAAGATTCAAAACCCCTTGGTCCATGATGACAGGATTGTCTCTTTTCCATACCTCCCCTTGTGGATTTTGTTGACAACAATCCAGCTGAATTGCTGCTTTGTCCTGCTGAGCACTGCTTAATTATCTAAAAATGACTCAACGCCTCAAACCGGGATGCCAAAGACTTTTTGTTAACAGGCCAGAACAAGAAAGAAGTGTCCAAGAATACCATTTCCTTTTGGCTATGTGAAGTGATTAGGCATGCTTACTCCTCCTCATCAGTTTCTACTACCTATACTGTGCATGCAAGAGCACAGGAGGAACTTAGTGGTCTAATGACCACTAAGTTCCTCCTGGGCATTCAATAACTTTTCTGTTCATAGGATTTTGAATGCTTGTTCTTGGCTTCAGCAAACCATTTTCACATCCTTCTACCTGAGGGATGTTGCCCACAGGTCCTTGGACATCTTTTCCTTGTGTCTGTCGGTGGCTGCTCAACAAATTGTGTAGCTCATCCAGTGTCCCTAGCGGGACAGTTTGTATCCTGCCTAAGATGATGGTATGAAATTGAGAATAATTGAGATAGCTGGTCTCTTTTTCTTTTTCCTTTCCCCTTTCTTCTCTACCTATGGGCGGTAAGAAGATTGATCCATCATGCACTGGAACTGGTCGTATACAGGCGAGTGAAGTAACTTTACTGTTAGAGTGTTTTATATTTTACATGAATATACCTCTCTAGCTTGGAGAGAGAGGAATGATAACAAACACGTCTAGATGGCTTGCCTATCTCAGTATGTTACCTGAACAGATAGAGCTTTTTAACTTCATCCTGTGCAGTGATTTTTTGCATTGTATTTAGCCCAGTAGTCTGTTGGATAACCATCAATCTAACAGATCAGAAACACAGGTCTCCTTCCTTTGAATTCTCTTATCCAGGAAGTGTTACCAGGTGTGTTGAACCTCCAGTCAAGATTACCTCGCACTAAAAGTGAGTCTGTCCTAATTTTAAGACCCAAGTTTGTTCTGCATATGAACAAATGACAAATTTTTAAATTAATTTGTATTTTTTATAGCTAATAAACCTGCGGCCTTAACATTACTGCCCACCTCTTTCAGTTAATCCTGGGCTGGAGGACCAACTAAGACGGTCACGTGGTTGAGATTAGGTTGCTGGCTGCTTCCTCGCTCTTTCCCATGACTGATGCCAGTTGCCACCAATTCCTTGCTTATTGTTTTTTACTGGTTTCCAGCTGGTGCCAGCAGATTTATCCTAATGTTAAGACCACAGGTTTGTTAGCTATGAAAAATACAAATTAATTTTAAAATGTCTTTTTTTTTCTATGTTTAGTTCTTGAATCAAACTCTTGGATAAGGTACAGATTTTTTCTTAGATTTTAGTCAGTTGCAGCTGCACTTTGTAATTTCATTTCATTAGATTGGCATTTTTTCTAATATAGTGAATATCCTCAGTAATCAATTTCACGGGTTACTTTCCATAATTATTGAGATTGTATGTTGCTGGGACACAATATAAATAAATGAGTTTTTGTGTAATAAATAGGTATTCTTTAGACAAGCAAATGAGGATTAAGGAAGAGATGTGGAAGAGCACATGTTGAGCTTTTGTAGTAATTGGATTTTATTGATTTATTGATTTCCATTTAGAAATATTCCATATATAAAGTTCATGATTTTTGTGTGGCAGTTAGTTATGGCTTTCCACAGGTTCTAAATGAAGGAAGAATATTTTCTCTGATTTTTCTTGTAAAAATTATATGTATTTAATGAGCTTTAGGGAGGGATTCTGTACTTTTTATTCCTATCTTTTTAGGTAAATAATTTTAGTAATGTACAGCATAACCAATTCCAGAATGCAGTTTTCAGAGCGACACTTAAAACAAAAATATATTTTTATATGTCCATTTACAACTAAGGAAGAATATCTAGAATTAAATTTTTTATTTGAGTGATCTCTAATAAATTTACGAAGAACAAACTCCTCGGGCCAGTCCTATGAGACGTAATGTTATCTTGGTTGGCTGATAAACTATTTATTAATAATAATAATAATAATGCTTAAGAAGTAGACCCCCTCTCAAGCATACTTTATTAAAAGTAATGACTACTTAGCAGCATTACGCATGTAGAGATTCTTCTATATTTTCTGAATATTTTTTTTTTCTGTTCTACTTACACAAGGTAGTAGAGTGCCTATGGAGGTCATTCTCAAATGCAGGGCCAAGATTAGTGTATATATTTCTATTACAATTTTTTAATGTAAATTTTGATACCGTAGTTATCAAATCTCTCTCTCTCTCTCTCCTCTCTTCCTCTCTCTCTCTCTCTCTCTCTCTCTCTCTCTCTCTCTCTCTCTCTCTCCTCTCTCTCTCTCATAGTAGTTTTGTCGGGAGCTGCCAGACATCCTCTAGGCTAAGAAGCTGAGGGTGGACTACCGGTGAGTAGGGATTATTGTTCTTAATTAGGTTGCTCATCCTCCAATTTTAGTAGGACTGTATGATTAAGTTTATTTTCTTATTATCGTCGATTGGGTTTACATTTTCGGTTATAATCTTCTTTACAGTACAGTTTGATGTTATCCTGCGGGCGGGGCTGCGGGCTCTCACTACCGTACCATTTCTCCAGGGCTGTGTGGACTTCTCTGCTGATTAATTTGTTGGAATATCTATTGTTTACTAGGACATGGTCGAGTTCCTGATGGGTGTCCTGCCAGGTTGAGCATTGGTAGAGGCTTGCCTAAAGAAGTCCCTGACAGTCGTACTTTTGAACCTGGCAGGGCACTCGCTGTCACCATTGAGGCAAAGTCCAAGGCTGGTCTCCTTTGTATAGACAAAGTACAGAGGCGGTCTTCTTAGTCACGATGACATCGAAGGAGGGGAACCAATTGTCTGTACTGTATTCAGCTGTGTAATTCAGCTTGCTGTGTAGTTGAAATGCCTGACGTAGGGCTTCAACCTCATCCTCGGCATTGACTTGAACCAAGATGTCATCAATATATTGGCCGTATCTATGGGGTTGTTGCATTCTGGTGAAGACTCGTTCCTCCTCAGTGCAGGATGCATCAACCCCGCAGATACAGCCGGCATATTGATGACATCTTGGTTCAAGTCAACACCGAGGATGAGGTTGTTATCCGTCAGGCATTTCAGCTATGCGGTGTGCTGAATTACACAGTTGAATACAGTACAGACGATCGGCTCCCCTACTTCGATGGCCTTTGTGACTAAAACAGAAGATGGCCTCTGTACTTCTGTCTACACAAAGGAGACCAGCCTTGGACTCTGCCTCAATGGTGACAGCGAGTGCCCTGCCAGGTTCAAGAGTACAACCGTAAGGGCCTTCGTCAGGAGAGCCCTCGACCATGCCTTCCAAAGACTAGTAAACAACAGATATTCCAACAAATTAATCAGTTCAGAAGTTCACACAGCACTGGAGAAATGGTACGGTAGTGAGGGCCTGCAGCCCCGCCCCCAGAATAGCATTAAGCTGTACTATAAAGCCTTCATGAGTCCTTATTACCGTGAAGAAGAGGACTCCTTAATGAAGATTATAACTGAAAAGGTAAATTCGATCGTTGACACCAAGAAAATAGACTTAATCATATACTACCAAAATCTGAGGATGCGCAACCTAATTATGAAGAATGACCCCTCCTGGCTGGTATGAAATCCTCTGAAGCAGACATTTGTGCTATACCAGTACACATGCCCAGTCCGCAGTTGCAGCAGTGCCTACGTCGGTATGACCAGCATGGGCCTGTCTAAGAGGATCTGCCATGCCCAGGACGGGCTATCAAAAACCACACCCGCACCAGACACCAAGAAACTATC
This sequence comes from Macrobrachium nipponense, assembly GCF_015104395.2. Taxonomy (NCBI): domain Eukaryota; kingdom Metazoa; phylum Arthropoda; class Malacostraca; order Decapoda; family Palaemonidae; genus Macrobrachium; species Macrobrachium nipponense. The sequence goes on from NC_087200.1 coordinate 147,695,989, forward strand.
TCCCAGGATGTTATCATCCAGAATACTATGCTCATCGGGAAGGCCCTCAATGCCTGTTGATTATGCCTGCTGGAGGTGCTTCTCATCCAGTAAATAAAACCAGCACTGAATACGATGCAGGAAGAATTTATCCTCCCCATGAGTATGAGAAGACCTGCACACAATGACACCACAGATCGCAACAAGTCTTCGGAAGACAACGCCCCAACAAAATACTCCTGCAGCCAATGAAAATCAAGCCAGCCATGACGCAATGCCCAGCGACATCACTGCGCAGCTCAGATCTTGGAGGTTGCAGCTACATGGCCATGTGGCTTGAAGCCTGGCCCAAGCAACTAATGAAAAACATACTTACCGCCATCAACCAATAGGAGATCGGCATGGGGCAGACCACCTGCTGTTGACCCTGAATATAAGGAGGAATGACACCACACCAGAAGCGGTCTACCCTCAGCATCCTAGCCTAGAGGATGTCTGGCAGCTCCAGATGAAGCTTGCTACAAGAGAGAGAGAGAGAGAGAGAGAGAGAGAGAGAGAGAGAGAGAGAGAGAGAACATTAATGACATTGATATCTATAGTTTAATAGTTTACCTAGAAATATGTTCACCAATCGTGACCCTGCATTTGAGAATGACCTCCATAGGCGCTTTACTAGCGTGTTTAAGTAACACAGAAAAAGCTGCTACTCGGAAAATAGAGAAAAATCTGTACAAGCGTAATGCTGCTGAAGTAGCCATTACTTTTAATAAAATAATGAAAATATTTGAATTTTGTAAATAAAAACTTTTACTAATCCTGTCCCAAGTCCAGGTCTACACACTTGCATAATGTTTTTAACCACTTTGCTACTTCCTGACTTACTGCGGAACTAATGTGAGTTGTAGTGAAGTACCATTGTAGTCTTGCTCCTTTCCTGTATGCCTTTTCATGTGTGTTCTGAAGGTGAAAACTGTATCATGTGCTTACCCCATTCTTTACTAGGAATTCTTGAAACTTTGTATGTTTGTAATTTCTTATGTGATTAACTTTTGAGAATTTCAAAAAAATTTCATGTATATTTATTACTTTTTTCAGCATTCTTCATAAGACCCTTTTACAAAATGATGCTCAGCAAGCCTATTGAACTCAAGGACATGGAGAGTGTAGATTCTGAATACTACAACTCTTTGTTATGGATCCAGGTGAGGAATTGGTGTTGTTTTGTCTGTTGTAGCCTAAGTCACATGAAATAATCTTTATTATGTTTCCCATATCATAGGTTGCTTTGTAGGGTTTGCTACGTTTTTCGGCATAGCCCATTTGGCGCTGCCGTTTCGGCTTGGCCGATTCCGGCGTCAGAAAACTAATAGCACTATTCGGCGTAGCCCGTTTAGGCGTCAGATTGTTTCGACGTCTTTGTTCGATTAATTTTTCTAGAAATGCAACACGTCCTTTCTGAACTTTATTCAGAAAAATAAAACAGTAAAAAAAATTTTTATAATTAAAAGACTAGTACTTGAATTGGGAAAAAATATAAATTTTATTCACTTAGAGAATAAAGGATCCTATTAAAACAATAATGGGATAATGCGAGTTTAAAACTTGAAATGAAAATACATTATTTAGAAAAAAAAAATTTATTTTGTACAGTTTTTTTTGTTTTTTTTAACCTTAGGAATTAATTTTTCATTTCGTAATTACTATTTTTTTTTATTCTTTCATCAGCATTTCTATGTTTCTTTAGCTTTTTGTGAGGTGGATATCCAGTGATTAATTTTTCTAGAACTTTCCTCAAGGCATCAATAAATTTCTTGATGGAAGGATGATGCCTTCCTAGTTCGAACTGTAGACGTCGATTGGCAGCTTCAGCGTGATTGTTAGTGCGATCTTCATCATTTACAGTGCGTTCATAAAGGTTCCAGATCTCGGGAGCAAACATAGGGTTCATTCTTGGATTTCGACGCCTATTCTGTCGTCCAATATAAGTGTCTTCGAACCAATGGAACAAGGGTATTAGTTCGTCTGGAAGACCCGCTGCTAGTGTATCCATGTATTCGTCCATCTCCTTCCATTTCGTACAATAGGGCTTAGACGACTGAAAATTCTAAAGCTACCAAAAAGTAAATGTAAAAAAAAAAAAAAACAATTGTTCAATTGTTAAACAATTGTTAAAATGAGAGCTAATTGCGCTATAACGACGAAGTATCTATTTGATGGCTAAATGTCGTTTACAGCGACAAAGTAGTCATTTGACGCCTAACAGTCTCTCCGCCGAAAATTTCTATATGCCAAATCGGCTACGCCGAATCGGCCAAGCCGAAAACAGCGACGCGAACGGGCTACACAAAAAAGGGTCTCATTCCCTGCTTTGCTTTTTTTATTAGAAGTTTGCAGGCAAAATCAGATGAGATTTCCTTACTACATATTTCCTGGTATTGAGAATGCCCCCCCCCCCCCCCCCCGCCCCCCCCCCCCCCCCCCCCTTTTTTTTTTTTTTTTTTTTTTTTTTTTTTTTTTTTTTTTTTTTTTTTTTTTTTTAATAGCAGTTTTGAACTTTGGAAAAACTTTGTTTTTTTTTTTTTTTTTTTTTTTTTTTTTTTGTTTAATAAGCAGGTGTTTTTTTAACTTTACCATGCAAACAGTAAACTGGGTAAAGCATTTGTCATGCAAACATTCTAGGTGTTTGCATAGTAACAGTAAAGTGAAAGAACTAATTCCAGTCTGTGTGCCTTCTAAAGCAAACTTATCAATCACATCCTCTGCATTTATTTCAATATATCCCTATGCACATGGATAATACTAAAGTTAGAATGTTTGTCAGCAGTCATAAATGTTCTGAGATAAGTTTTCTATCGTCTCGGTGTCAAGAAAGCTCATTCTGTTGTTGTTGTTGTGATTGGCATTGTCACTCCAATTCAGAGCAGTGTGTGTATGTTTGGGAACAACATTTTATCACACTTCTGTAAAGCTAATAGCAGTGTTTTTGGTGTGTTATTTATATTTTCCAAAAATTCCAGCCATACCTCATTATACACTGAATATCTTATTTCTACCTGTGAACGTAGTGAGAGTACATATTTGAAAGATACTACTGTAGATAATGACTTAGTCTTATTTGGGATTAAAATACCAAACTTGACCGCTACTGCTTTGTGTTGCTGGAATTCTCTCTCCAATTCTACTATGACATAGTCTAGATATGGAATGTACAGTGTTGAATGAAAACACTCCTGAACGCTCAGATGAAGAAGGAATGTTTACCCTGCACCACTGCCTTCCTGCAACCTGCGGCCTTTTAGCTCTACACTAAGCTTCTCTGCTTTGTTCTTTACTTCATTCCATGCTATACCAAATGACTTGCTTTATATCGGACTTTTGGTTCTTGAGGACTTGGATCACAATTTTGTTATACAGGCAGTCCCTGGGTTACGCTGGGGGTTCCGTTCTTGAGACGCGTCGTAAGCCGAAAATCGTTGTAAGCCAGAACATCGTCAGAAATCCTAAGAAAACCTTACTTTTAATGCTTTGGGTGCATTGAAAACTATGTAAACTGCATTCTTATGGCATTTTTCATAAAAAAACCTTCAAATATTGATTATTTTGCATTTTTGGTGTCATACTTCATCTGCCAGATGAGCGTTGTAGGTTTCGTAACCCTGGAAATAATGTCTGATGAATATAATTGAAAAGCGTTGTAACCTCGGAACGTCGTAAGCCGAGACCGTCGTAACCCAAGGACTGCCTGTATAGCTTACAGCATTGCAAAGGTCACTCAACCTTCTGCAGCATGATTGATAACTGGAGTGCTATAGATAAGATATCTTTCACAGTACACAAAGAGAACTATGAAACCAGAATAACATATCAGTTTTTGCAGTGTAAATGATTAGTTGATACGGTTTTATCATTGCCCGATTCATAATGCCTTAGAAAATATCTGATAGCGGGTAATAAGTCATAAAATGTTGAAATACACTCATGTCTCTCCACCCATCAAGTGGTGCAAAGTTTCAAGATGACGTTTTGGGTCTCTTCACCAAAGCTTTCTTGTATTAGTTTGTGATAAAGCAACTCTGTTAGCAGAATGAATAATAAAATTTGTGGATTCAGTTATGGTGACTTGTGCACTTCTAATTACTATTGCTGCAACAGCAACAAGAACAACTACTACTACTACTAGTATTATAATTTTTTATTTTTGCTGACATTGATGTTTATTGATAATCCACTCTTAGGGGCTCCATTCATAGCTGACGGTGGGCCCCTTCCCCTAAATCCACCACTGCGAATAGCCAGTGGCTGAGTGCCCTCACCTGGCTCCCAGACGCCCAGCAACAACTCATAAGTGCCCGATGTTCGCTGCTAAATAGCTGGTGCCACTTCCCGAGTCCCAGGCGCCAGCTCCTGAATACCACGCACCTGCTCCCAGGTGTTATCCTCTTCAGTCACTCAGAGACTATGGTCTTCACTTTTGCCTTTGGATAATGACAAGCTGATCTTGGCTCCTATTAAGTGAGTTAGCCGTAATCATGGACTTATTACAGAAAGCTCCCTCCTCTCCCAAGACTTCTCAGGATGAGATCCTTTCCCTGGTCTCCTTAGAAGAGGAAGAGGGCCACCAAGAAGCTGCGCTTCCTTCATCCTATCCAGGTTTATTGTGATATCTGCCCTGGTCTCACTTGCTTCAACCTTTTTAATGAGGAATCAACCGGACAACAGGACAAGACTTCCCAAGATGGTGCTTTCTTCATCCTCTGAGAAGTCCTTCAGAGGAGACGGAGGACTGGTTTTCTGCCAAAAGGGAGCAAAGGAAAGTATCTTTCTCCTTTCCTCCCTCTCGCTTGATCCATAGCCTACGTTATCTGAGAGTCGCTGTCTCCTCAGTGCTTCTTGACATTCTGTGTTTTCATCAGCCAAGATAATGTTCTCTTCGCTGAACTTGACCATTTAGTTAAGGATATTTTTAAGATTTTTGAATCCCTCAGTTTTCTGGACTGGATATTGGGTGCACTGGCTAAGAAAATTTAAGACTACCAGGATCCAGCAGGAAATATCACCTTGGACTGACTCAGGGTTCTGTCCTGTGCCAACAAAACCATTAGAGATGGCTCTCTAGAGCTTTCCACTCTATTTGCATTTGGTGATCTGAAGAAAGGAGAGTTCTGGTGCTCCTTTACTTCTAAAGGAGTCACATAGACCCAGAAGTCAGTCCTTTTGTTCTCCCTTCTGCACCAGCACCAACTCCTCCCTCAGGACAAAGTAGAGGGAATTGCATCAGACTTGCAGAAAAAGTCTGTGGAAGACTTGTTAGCCAAGTTGTCCAAGTGTCCTAAGGATTTGTCCGTTTTTCAAGCCAGGACTTCTACACACCTCCAGCAGCATCCCTTTCATGGAAATGGACCTAGATCACAGTTCAGGACCTGTGCAAATGTTAGATCCACAGCCAAGTCCATTAAGAGAGCTCTGCCAAGACAATGTCTAAAAAGTAAGAAGGAAGTCCTTCATGCACCTGTAGGAGCCAGACTTCTGGAGTTTTGGGAAAAGTTGCTTATAAGAGGAGTAAAGCCTTGGATCATCAAGGGTTCTGAAGGAAGGCTACGTCATCTCATTCCTAGAGAGCCCATCATTAGTCCCTTTCCCCATCATATTGACAGCATACTCGATAGGCTCTATGACATTCTGCCCATTTAGAGGAAGTCTCCTCTCTCATCCAGAAGGCCATAGAGGAAGTCAAGAACACCAGCACAGAGGGTTTTTACAACTGACTTTTTGTGGCACCAAAAGCATCGGGGGGCCTGGAGACCAGTCCTTGATGTAAGTTCCCTCAATCATTTTGTCCGTAAGATGAAATTCCAACTGAAGACAAGCCATTCAGTCCTTTCATCCATTCACCAAGGTGACTGGATGATAACAGATATGCAGGATGCATACCTACACATCCCGATCCATCCAGATTCCAGGAAATATCCATGGTTCATCTTCCAGAACAAGGTGTATCAGTTTTGGACCCTTTGCTTTGGCCTTTCTACGACCCCTCAAGTAATTACTCGAGTCTAGCTCCTCTCTTGAAATGGCTCCACTTAATAGGGATTCAGTGTCAGCCTTTATCTGAACTACTGGCTACTTTGATCCTCATTACAGAAAAAGTGCATGAAGGACCCAACACATTCTTCTTACCAAGGAACAGGCCCTTCTTATCAGTCTTCAAAAGTCCCAGTTGACCCCCATACCCCCATTGTACGAGATCGTCTAGTGTTTGTGGATAACTCTGAGCTCTCAGATTTTTCAGCCTTTTTTCCATCTCCAGTTGTCTTCAGGTGGTCCAGAGTTTTGCCCAGCTCAGTATTGGATAAGCCTACTGGAGAGACTTGCATCCATATAGGTGTTTATCAAATTTGGCAGCCTCCATATGAGAGTTCTCCATTTCTTCTGAAGGCCAACTGGGACAGGAAAACACGGCAGGACACTTACGTGTTTCCAGTCACCTCGGAGATCAAATTAGACTTGCAGCAGTGGCTATCAAAAGAAAGACTGTCAGAAGGGAAGCCCCTTCAACCCTTGAGCCCTGTTTTTTACCATGGTCCACAACAAGACAGTAGTGGTGCATGCAGACAATACCACAGCCTTGTCTCTCTGCGAGGCAGCAAGAGATCTGTGGATGGAACAAAATTAAGTGACTCTGGTCACCTGATATCCAGGGGAAGTTAAAATGTTATGGTGGACGAGCTGAGCCATCCAAAGTAGGTTCTTCCCACTGAATGGACCCTGGAACCCCTGGTTTGTCTGAATCTTTGGAAACTGCGAAGATCCTCATGCATGGGCAACAGACACCATGCTGCAAGATTGGTCCAATCTGGAACTTTACACTTTTCTACCCTTCAGCATGATCAGAGAGGTGCTGAACAAGTGTGTCACACCACAATGCAACTATGACCCTCATAGTCCTGTTTTGGCCCCTGAGAAAGTGGTTCCTAAATCTTCATTGGCTATTGGTATATTATCTAAGACTCCTTCCCCAAAAACTGTCTTTACTCAGACAACCCCACTTCAGAAGACACCACCAAGGGTTGTTTGCTCTTCCCCTGACAGGCTTCAGCTCTGATATTAGTGAAAATCTTTTGGCCTTTTGTCGAGCTCTAATATTAGTTACCTGTTAACCCTCTGGTGATGTGATGATGCGAAAGAACATCAATAAATTTTTTGCTGTAAGTGCTCCAATGACACGATTTCCGCATCGGCGTCATTCGTAAGTTTTTTTTTTCTGGCTTGACATTCAAAAAAATAAATAAATAAATAAAAAAGAGACATCCGAATAACATGAGGAGTGCGCCATTTATTACTGAGTAGTTACGAAAAATGTCAGTATATATTTTTATGCGTTGAACACCGTAGTTTGGCCAGAATTTTTGCATGCGTAGATAATTTTTTGTACGCCTTTTTGTATATCTGTAAATAGCTTCAATGTGCATGTATTTTATATCATTCGAACAGCCATTCTTTGTACTTTATTGTTCTAAATGCAAAATGTAAAAATATCAAAGTTTCAAGTAAAAATCTTTATCGAACAATTGACTTTACGTGAAAAAAACAAAACTTGCGTCTTTGAGCTTCAATTGTTCAATTAATAACTGGGAATATCTATTGATTTTAGGTAATATATATATATATATATATATATATAAGAAATTTATTCAGCTTCCCATCGCAGTTTTCACTTATTTCTAGCATTATTTATTAACGAGTAATTAGAAAAAATGTCAGCATATATGTATACATTGACCGCCATAGTTTGGCTGGAATTTATGCATGCGTAGATAATTTTTTGTACATCTGTTTGTGCATCTGTAAATAACTTCAATGTGTATGTATTATATATCATTCAAATGGCCATTCTTTGTACTTTATTGTGCTGAACAGCAAAATGTAAAAATATCAACGTTTACATATATTAATTGTTGCCATATATTTTCGTAGAAAAAAAAATTGTCCGTAATCTAACGACAGTTGCTCGATTTTATTCAAACAATACATATATCTTTCTTTTTTATTTTTTTTTCTAGCTTTACTTAGGCACTATACATAATGTCAACATAAGTAAGTTGGAAAATCTGAAAATTGCACTCTGTAAAAGATTAGCATTTTTTAATTGGTAACAGCTAATTAGCAAACACATTTTTAGCAAAGTGATTGCTTCCATGTGAAATTCCAAACATTTCCACACAATTTACATATAAAATAAACTCCCAAACCTAATTATTATATTTTTCAGAATTGTGTAATTTTAAAAAAAATATCTACGATTTTCCTTAAAAATTTCACGTTCATCACTTCTTTTTTATTATTTCTAAGTCTTGCAAAGATATCTGATTGCTTTAGGAAAACCTTCAATCATTTGCTGACATCATAACACAAACCAGAAGCATATGTCAATTATAGTTTGGACGTATCGATTTTTACAAAGAAACTTTTTGCTCAAGCCCCACTTTTCCCTCCACGGCATAAGTCGCTTACTGAGTACCGCTATAGGAACCTTGTAAGCTTGAGAAGGTTTAAGTCCTTCAATACAACAAAACCTTGAATCTGGAAGCGGTCCTGAAGTGGCTGACAGGTCCCACTTTTGAACCCCTTTGGTCTGCATCCCTTAGGTGACTCATGTGCAAGACACTCTCCTCTTTGCTGTAACTACTAAGTGCATTAGTGAAATTCAAGCTGATGATCAAAGGACAGGTTTGTCCCAAGGAGATGCAGTTTGCTCATTCATCCTAGTTTTTTGGCTAAGAACAAGGACCCATTCAAACCCTTGCCTTGCTCTTTTACCATTAAGAATTTAATGGACATTCTTGGTAATGAGGAAGAAGAGAGAGAACTTTGTCCAGTCAGAGCTCTTAGGTACTTTCTAAGCAGGATAGAATAGATCAGAGGTCCATCTGGTAACCTCTGGTGTTCGGTTAAAAACCCATATCGTCCTCTAAGAACACCTTGTCATTCTTTCTGAGGGACTTGATTTCAGAGGCACATTCACAGATTTAGGAGGATATCAGGCCAAATTTTAAAGTGAAAGCTTATGATATCAGAGCAGCGTTGGCCTCTTTGGCTTTCAGGCACAATGTGTCTGTCTTCCTTTATTCAGTAGACTTACTGGAAGTGCAGGTCTATTTTTGCCTCTCACTATTTGAAGTGAGTGGAAACAGTGGCTTAGGGCCATTATTAGTGGCATGGTACTGGGTGAGGAATTATAGGAAGCATTTTTTCCCTCCTATCTTTTTGCCTTTGAGCCCGTGGGTACAGTGTACTTGTAGTATCTACCAGTCTTAGTGGATAGGTGTGGGGTGTTCTGTAAATTTTCAGAGTAGGTGTCACCATTGTCTGGTTGTTTTATAATTTTGGTACTGCAAACAGGGCAAGGGTGCCTTTTGTATGCTTTGCGAGATCAGGAATATCACCACTGCAAAGCTCCCGTTTTAGTAGAGATTGCCCTCTGCTCAACAGCCGCGCCACTACAGGTTAAGATGAGCATCAACAAGAGGCAGTATTTTCCTGCAGTAGCTCTCTTACCTGCTAAGGAAGAAACCAGCATTATATTCAGCACTGGCAAAATTCTCTATTTTCAAAGTCATTATCATGCTTTGGAGTAGAAAATGTCAATGTATCCCATCTCCATTCAGTGTGGGATTCAGCTGTTTAATTACTTGGTAAGTTTTATGAAAATGACATTTTCATGATAAAGTTAAGTTTCATATATACTTATCTAGTAATTATAGAATCAGAGATAGCCCTCCTCCCCTCATAGGGACATAAGGGCACAAATAAAGTGAAGCCTACCTTACAAGTTGTTTCCCATGTTCCTAAACAAAACAGTAGCACTACTGCAAATTTTCAGTGAAGTTGCCGCACGAGTTAAAAATGTTAGCCATATAATTACTATACTGTACAAGTATATATATGAAACTTAATTTTATAATGAAAATGCCATATTTGTTTATGACATTGGGAATCTGACAATAATTAATTTTGATTCCACATGTTTTTGTAAAATATCTTTAATTGGGTTATGTCTGTAGTGCAGCACACAACCCTTTCATTTTTTTCTTTCATTCCCTTTCGTCGCATTATGTTGTGAACTCTACCAAGCATAGGCCATATGTGTGGGAGTCACTGTTTATTTTATAATGATGATAATGCAGTAAAAATATGCTGGCCAACAGCCCATAGTGTATATGAAGTGTAAAGTTTTATAACCTGGCAAATGAGGTATACATGCAGTAAATATGAAACTTAACAATTTTATCATGTTTCTTTTAATATTTCAGATAAATGAGTGGGAGAATTGTACTTAAGAAATATCAGTGTGTTGCCCACAATTATCAGTTTATTATATTTTTGTTGTAAGAAAACATATAAATAAAGATAATATACCTCTTCAGTATTGTAGTTTAAGACTACTGATTTGCGTATTGATAGTATAACGCTATGGATTTGAGCTGTCTTCTTATTTCTCAATATTGGGGTTATATTTGAAAAATCTATATTTGTGTTTAAAGCAGAAACAAAATTTCATTATCCTGCAGAAGCAAAATCTTTATTATGCTATATGGCCTTTTGCAGGAAAATGATCCAGCCGATTTAGATCTAACCTTTAGCGTGGATGAAGAGTCCTTTGGCCAGACATCATCTCACAGTCTTAAAGAAAATGGTGCAAACATTCCAGTAACTAACGAAAACAAGCATGAATATATTGAGTAAGTATAATTACAACTAAATTAATTTTGAGGATTCTTAAGTTAATTCAACCATTTAATTAAATCAATCATTTATTTATGTATAGCCTAAGGAGATTATACAATAAACTTATAGAAATTATATTTCATGTAACATTACCTAATATACCATTGACATAATGTTCCTTAATATACTGATGACATTTATACGCACTAAAATCGGTGTTATGGTTGGAGACATTCACTGAATGTAGGATTAGGTGAATGAGAAGTTGATGCAAGTTTGATGTGTGGGCTCAGACAAATGTTGGGTAAACGAAACTAGTGTTGGAATTGCCTGCATCAACTGTAGTCAGTGTGTTGTGGCTTTCCTTCATTGATGGATAAATTAAATGCTATGAAGGCCCCTCAGTGTGTGTCATCGTGTACAGCTATTGCTCAGCTAGTTCAATGTCACAAGTCCTTTTCAGCTTTCTGCCATGTAACGTAAGGTTAAGGGTTATCATCTTCATGACTACTGTTATCTGAAATTTCTGCAAGGTATAAATCTCTGACATTTGGGAATTTGGCCTTCATAACTTGTAACTTTACACATAACATTAAAACGTTAGGACATTTTCAAGTTCTGAATAACCGTGATTTATGGATAGGATGTGGTTAGTTACATAAACAAGTTCATATTGAAATGTATGTTCTCTGTATTTTTCCAGCAAAAGAACAACTTAACTGTCAGATTGAAGGCCTCTTTTCTTTGAATTAGGCTTGGCACTTGACAAATTTATTTTTGAAACAAAAAATTTTGATATCCATCCATGCATTACTTATGGCACATTAGTCAACATATACAGCCATTAGATTCTAAAATAATTTTATTAGGTGTACTGTACTCTCCAACTTTATTTATCTGCTTTAGGGTTTGCAGTTTTAAAAAAGCAGCAAAAAATACAGGGTTTATGTTTTCCAGAACGTTATTTTATTTATTTACAGATAATAACGTTCCACTGAAAGACCAAGATTTTGATGTTAATTCACTGGTAATTTCGTTGAAAATTTCCAAAAGCAATACTTTGCATTATTTTCCCCATAATCTTCCATAGGTTTTATATATTGGGTCAAGTCATATGATTGCTTATGCAGTACAGGAAGTCATATGGTATTTATAGCAGTGTTTAAGAAGAAATGTTTAGTTAATGCAGGTTCTGTTGCTGAATATAAAACATGTTCTTTCTCATTCTTTTAGGCTAGTGATCAAGTGGAGGTTTGTGCAGCGTATTCATGACCAGATGGAGGCCTTTAGAGACGGTTTCAATGATGTTATTCCCATCTCGCAAATCAAAATTTTTGATGAAGTAAGTTGAAATTAAGAAATTGGTTTTATATACAGTAATACCCCGAACTTACGCAATTCAATTCTGCGCAAATTCACAATAGCACGAACTTTTCATAGGAACTTAACTAATTATCATAAGCGAGTTCTTTCCAATAGTGTGAACATTTGCAAATCCTCCAGAAACACTGCAAAACCCTGCAAATGTGTTTGTTTAATTTATTATGTAAATTTATAAGTTTTACATCAAGCATTTACAGGCAGCCCTTGGTTAGCGGCAGGGATTCCATTCCTGGCCACTGATGCTGAGCAATTTTCAACACTAAGCTATTTTTAAAGTCAATGGCCGCCGCACACCTTTCAGAGCACTAGACCAGTCAACGGTGCCGTAATCCCGCAATGGCACAATAAGTAAAATTATATTTATGCAGTATAGTACTATAGAATTTACTGTACAGTAGTACTTACTGTACAGTACATTATAGTATTAAAAATACTGTAAAGTGAAAAAAGCCTACCTTTAATCTTTTGGATTTCTTGTGAAGTATAATCCTTGTACAGTGGTACCTTGACCTACGAGTTTAATTCGTTCCATGGCCGAGCTCATAGCTCAATTTGCTCGCACTTCAAATCAATTTTCCCCATTGAAAATACTTAAAATGCCCTTAATCTGTTCCAACCCTCAAAATACTACCCCATATTTGTATGTTTCATGTTATTAAAAAAGGAAAATACATTTCTAAATAACAAGTAATGTATAAGAACATTATAGAAAGAGTATGTAGATATAAAAAGGTTTTATACAGTGTACAGGTAGCTATGTGTTCAAGTTACAATAATCTGATTTTACGAGAGAGACCAGATTACAATAGCCTAACTTTATCCCATCTTCTAATTAAATAAGTTTAAAAACCGCAAAAAAGAATGATGAAAGTATGGTTTTAACGTTATAGTACTCGTTGCATAAATGTGTACAGCCATGAACAGCTGAAAGAGAAACAACTTTTTTTTTTTCTTTTTTTCTCTCTAAGTACAACCGAATTGGATGACAATAACATCAGTTTGGCTTGTATTTCAACCATTGTGCTTTAGTAAACAATTACCTTTGTTGTTATGGATGATGTTACGTAGAATAGGACTGAGATATCTTAATGTAATAACTTTATTTGTTATAGATCAAAGATCAATAGGGAAATATACTGTGAAATTTAAACCTAGTTGTAGCCGAAGCTTTAAAAACTGTTCAAGCTGCTAATGACAATTATCGTGCATCAGCAACAAAGATAAAACTCCAGTAGACTTATGCCATCAAACACAACCGTAGATTAAATGGAGATAAAATCATTTTAATCAAAACTACTGTGCTTGAAAGAACACATTTTACGGTTGGTTTCACGCTGATAAAAGATAAATAACGTAAAGTTCGTATTACGATGATATAAATGAAAATTGTGAATGGAATCACGTAATTTTTTTTTTACTCAATAAAACATGCCACCAATGTAATCTGTTAACAAAACAAAACAAAAAAATCCAGTTCACAATAACAACTAGACGTATTTAAGGAAAAATTTGCTCAGAATTATGTTAAATATGGTGAAACAAACTCGTATTTGCCATCAGCTGATTTCCAAACCAAAACATTAACCTCAATGTTAGTAGTATTTTATTTTATAATACAATAATATGAGAATACATAAAATATTATTGGATACAGTGAAGTACAGTAGTACCTTGAGATACGAAAGGCTCTACTTACGAAAAACTCGAGATACGAAAGCCAATGCGAAAAATTTTACTGCTCTACATACGAAAAGTTTTCAAGATACGAAAGGTTGTTGCTGTAAAGTCCCGAGATTCGCCCGGACCACCGAGAACAATTTTAAAACTCCCGCGCCGCCAACTGAGTAAACTCGCCACCATCCTCCCGCTCTCCCATTGGTTCCTGATGCTAGTCACCCCATAAGGTCCTGCTCTCTTATTGGTCAGCATCTACCCCTTGTGCTTTAAGTATTCTATTGGTAAAAGGATGCTGTAAATTGAAAAACTTTTCTTCATGCAACTACATTTAATAAAAAAAAACATTAGGTAAGATAGAATAAAGAATAGAAATGGAATGGTTATTATACTGTTTGTAGTTTCAGTAGTTGAAGAGAGATAATGAAAATTTTTGGCTTACTGTGTAAAGTGATTGCTTGGCGCTCGTTCGATACTCGAAGACGGGTAAGAGCTGAATGTAAACAATCGATTGGAAGGTTTGTTTTTTGTTTGTTTGTGTATTATAGTTAATGATTAATTAATAATTATTTGAAATGAGTACATACTGATTATTTATACATTTTATTGGCATATTCTAACCTTTTAGCTCTTAGGTTTAGATGTCAGAATCATAGACTAGGCTACAGTAGCAACCGCTAACATAGGCTAGGCTTATGCTAAGGGACATATGCTAAAGTCCTAATATATGCAGTAAAAATGGGGTGTTTGAACATTACATGCAGTTGAATATTACTCAAGTATGTACAGTATTTTGCCTTTTTGGAGTCATATTTCTTCATCGGATCGGCGTTGTAACCCTAGAACATGTGTTTTAGGCCTGGAAATATAATTTGTTCATACACGAAAACAAACCTTCGGTCTTAACATTAGGATTTACTAGCGCCAAGCTGGAAAACCGGGTTAGAATTAAAATTACACTGTGAGATCCAGGGACTAATGGCATCTATACCAGGTCACGGGGATGTATACCCAGAATGCCCACGGCTACCTGTGACCCACCAGTTATTTTCCTACCGCCTTTAAGATAAGACGTGTTACTGTCTATCTCATTTAAAGCCGGTTTTTCAGTTTGCCCGTTCTTTATCCATTTCATTTTTTATTTTTCATTCCTTTTCTTTGCTCCAAGTGTGATCAGTTGTGTGGTAAGAGTGTATACGTGGTATGATGGAGAATTTTGCCTCAACATCGGGATCGTCTACCGCTTCGAAGAGGAGACAAAGGAAATGCCCAGGAGTCAGTGGCTTTCCATGTTCTAGGTCCTAACTTCGGTGTCGACGGATCCTCATCCAACGTGTAGTAGGTGCAGGGAAAACGTATGTACGGTTACTAATCCGTGTTCTGTTTGTCGCGGTTGGTCGGTGGAACAGTGGAAGAAGTTCTATGGGAAAAGCCAATACAAAAGAAAGGGGAGGTGACGCCATCTTTGGATGACCAAACCTTACCGGCTTCTTTTGTATCGGTAATAAACCAGGCCATGATCCATATGTTTCTCCACCTGCTTTTGAATTGTCTCATACCCCTTTCGGTTTCTCCTAGCGGTTCTGTATCGGAAACTCGTCAGGAGGGGCCTTGGGTAATTTTATGAATAATTTTGCACTCTCCTTTGTTCCCAGCAAGTAGAGGGGGAGATCCGCCATCTTTGTTCCAGGACTCCTGCTACTCAAGCGCATAGGTTAGATGGTACGTGGTCAGCGCTAGGCCTACCAAGGCGTACCAACCTTGGATGGTCTGCTTGCGCATTATATGACGTCACGGTTCCAGCAGGGTTCGGCAGCGCTGAATGTTCCTCATCCCCCGGGCTTGCAATTTATGGGAATAATGCCGCGGCTTCACCATCCCACTCAGTAGTTTACAGCGATGCAGAACGTGGGAGGTAGTTTGGCAGCAACGTGCGGGTTGCCAGCAGAAACCTCTCAGTCTCTCCCTACGAGAGGGATGACGTCACAACATACGTCACACTCTGAGATGGCATGCGTGATGACGTCACAGACCGATTCTCGCCCTTTTTCGCTGCACCCAGACGCTAATATTGCCTTCTGACCCGTCAATGCAAACTGTAATGCTGAATTACGGATATAGAGGAGAGAATGAATAAGAGAGACAAAAAGAAAAGTGTGATTCGCCTTCTTCGTCTTCTTCCTCTAGTTCGGCGTCATCGCTAAGTCCGATAACGTCCACGGGCGAGCGCCAGTCAAGCGTTGGAGGAGGATTCGGGAGTTCCTAGCGGATCCTCGGGCCAAGAGGAGAAGAATCAATTCTTCCTCTTCTTCGGACCAAGACTGTCATTTCCAAGTCAGCAAGAAGGTCGGAAAATCAGTGGGCTATTAAGCACAAGGTTGGCAGACGAAGCCGTTCGCAAGAGTCGAACAAGCGAGAGAGGTGACGGCCGGCGAGCTAGCGGCCGAGGCGGAGTTGCCAGTTCGGATCGCAAAAACTGCGATACCTCTGGTAAAATCGACGTTGGCGGCGAAAGGTGCAGCAGAGGATGGAATGCAGGTCCCAGTTTCGCCCGTAAGGCCGTTCAAAATACGTACGAAGGACGATAAGGCTCCTATTAAAAGTACGAAAAATAGAGAGTTGGCAACCTCGGTGGATACGTTCGTGGAAGGCAGTGTCCGTCTGGATAAGGAAGGCCGAGGCCGGGGGGCTCGCCGACGCTCGAAAACGATGCCAATGCTAATAGAGACGAACTTACCTCTGTCTTAAGGGGAGCCTTCATCTTGGAGATCTAGACGAGATTCTCGCTCTAGATCCGTGAGCAGAGAAAGAGTGAGACGTTCTCGTTTCCCCTCCCCGCTGACTATCTGGGATCGAGCCAACAGCGGCAGCAAAGATCAAAGAGACCGCGGCCGTAGGGGCAGGCTGGCCGTGGAATTCCGGGCCGTCTGTCAGAAGATAGAGGCGAGACACATCCCTCGTGACGGAGAGTGGTACACTAGAGCCGGAGGAAGGAGAAAACCAAGAGTTTCTGGCCTCGTATGCAGAGGTTATTGATTTGATTCGTCAATTCAATAGCCTTTCGAGAAGACAGAAACACCGGCCAGTATGCTTCCTCCTGGAATTGACATGGCGTTTGGACTAAAGAGGGATACCAAGGTGTCGTATGAATTGCCTTGTTCGAGTCATGCGGAATCGGTCTGCAACACGTAAACGCAAAGATTGCAAGGGAGGGATAATCCTTAAGATCTAATAGATCATTTAAATTTATTCCCCCTCCAATGATAAAGCAAAGGAAATATATACGACACCGAAGGTCCCTTTGCTGTCTAGACAAATGAACCCTAATGTTTGTAAGGTTAAGGCCTGGATTAACCTTGGATCAGGTTAAAATGAGTGCCCTTCGATGACGTACCAAGAGGCTGCTACGTTAGAAGCAACAGCTTCTCTGTCTTTCAGGCTGCGTCCTGGTTAGACCTTTGGTCAACAGCAGTGGCAAAAATTGCATCCTCGGAAGCAACAAGGAAAGTAGTGGATGAACCATTGTTCATTAGATTACTACAGTCAGGGTCAAAGGCGATTGCGTACCTGACAAACGTAAGTGCCAATGGTTTGGGCAAATATCCTGCTAATGAGGAGAGATGCAGCATTGGCTAGACTAAGCCGCAATGTGGATTTGGATTCCCTGTTAGCAATGAGGAATGGTGAATATCTTGGAATCGCAAACTACTGTTGCCAGAGGTCATACTGGAAGAGGCGATAGATAGAAGAAGGATGGACACTAACGATAGGTTGGTGCAACAGGCAGTTAGGAAAACGTCTAACAGTCAAACTACTCCTTTGGAGGGGGAAGACAACAGCAGATGTCTCGAAAGAAGACAGTGAGACATAGCATCCCTAATAGAGTCACAAGACCCTCTTCCCCAAAGAGGATAACTCATCGGCCCTTTCACAATAGAAACAACAGAGGAAGGGGCAATAGGGGAAGAGGGAGAGGCTCAAGAAGATAGGATGGGCGCCTCCCATCACTCGGCCACACCAGTGGGGGGTGCCTGGCAAATCACTGGAAGGTGTGGCAGGAAACTAGGGGCAGAGCAGTGGGTGGTGGATGTTCTCAGGATCGGGTATTTGATTCCGTTCGAGGTAAACCCCACGCCCCTGACAGATCAACCATTACCCCACGTCACTTATGCCCACAAATCTCAGAAGGCCACTATTCTGCAGGACGAAGTGAAGAAGATGATGGCAAAAAGGAGCTGTGCAACAAGTATGCAGTCCGACAAAAGGCTTCTACAGCAGGATTTTCCTGGTACCAAAAGCCAACGGGGAGTGGAGGACAGTAATAGACCTGTCAACGCTGAATCTGTTTATAAGGAAAACCAGTTTCAAGATGGAAAACTCCGAAAACGGTTTCTACAAGCAGTCAGAATCGGAGACTTTATGCTGACAGTCGATCTAAAGGACGCATACTTTCAGATACCAGTCCATCAGTCTTCAAGGAAATTTCTCCGCTTCAGTCTTGCAGGGAAAGCTTTCGAATTCAAGGTCCTGTGCTTCGGATTGACAAACGTCTCCTCAAGTTTTTACAAGAGTGTTCACCCTCTGTCGGCGTGGGCGCATGCTCAGGGATCAGGCTAATAAGATATCGGGACGATTGGCTGGTGATAGCAAAGTCCAGGGAGAAATTACTCAGGACAGGGCGGCCCTCCTGCAGCTTTGTCACAGCCTAGGTATTGTGGTGAATCAGCAGAAGTCGCAGCTGGATCCAAGTCAACGTTTGGAATATCTGGGAATGGTGATAGACACAACACAAGCCAAAGTATTCCCGACAGACCAAAGAGTAGAAATGCAAACAAGTGGTGAATGCCTTTCTGGGAAAGCAGACACAGCCAGCAAGACAGTGGCAGGTGGTGCTGGGAATCCTAACCTCCCTGGAGAAGCTAGTACCACAAGGAAGGCTACACCTTCGGTCCTTACAATGGAGGATGAAGGAGTTTTGGTCACCAACGTAGATCACCCGTACCGAGCAAATTCCCTTGTCGGCAGAAGTGAGAAAAAAAAAAAAGTTGCTTGTGTGGTGGGTGGACGACGACAATCTGACAGTGGGTGTCCCCCTTCAACAATCCTCCCCAGACCTCTTGCTTTCTCGGATGCGTCACTAGAAGGCTGGGGAGCCCAATATGAGGAGTTGATGGTGTCAGCAAAATGGAGTTGCAAGGACAGAGAACTCCATATAAACGTGCTGGAGTTGAAAGCAGCTTTCCTGGCTCTACAAGAATTCAGGGAGAGAGTAAAGGGACACTCAGTGGTATTGATGTCAGACAACACACAGTAGTAGCTTATATAAACAAGCAAGGAAGCCTAGTTTCTGCGGCAGTTACATGTGATGACAGTTCAACTTCACCAGTGGGCTATAGAGAACCTGGTAGACCATCAAGGCCAGGTATATTCCGGGAAAAAGAAACATAGTGGCCGACAAGTTGAGCCGCAGGGATCAGATTCTGGGAACGGAGTGGTCCCTACACCAACAGGTAGTGGACAGGATGCTCATTGTTGTGGGAAGGACCGATCATAGACCTATTCGCAACCAGGTACAACAAAAAGTTGGAAGTGTATTGTTCAGTAGTCCCGGACGCAGAGGCAGTAGCAGAAGATGCGCTACAACACCCTGGGACAATCTGGACGTGTACGCATTTCCTCCATTTTGTCTAATCCGTCAGGTTCTGAACAGGGTAATGCGGTCTCAGAACCTCAAGATGAACCCTGGTAGCCCCGTTATGGCCGAAACGCAGAGTGGTTTCCAGACCTACTGGAACTCCTAGTAGATGTGCCAAGAGAGTTACCTCCATGGAGCAACCTTCTGGTGTCAGCCTCACGTGGAGAGGTACCACCAGTCGGTGAAGTCCCTATCGCTTCACGGGTGGAGACTGGTCAAGTATCTCCTCCGAGAGCGAGGATTTTCGCAGAAAGCAGCAACTCAGATGGCAGGTAATATCAGAAAATCATCTGCGACAGTATACCAAGGAAAGTGGTCAGCATACTGTGATTGGTGTCGTTAGAGGGAACGTGTCTCCACTCGGTACCACTATTCAGCAGTTAGCAGACTTTCTGATATATCTCAGAACAGAAAACATATGTCTGTATGGTCAGTGGAATGGGGGGTTACATGGGCTTGCTCTACGACCTCAGTCTTACGAATGAAAGGAGTGGACATATCGTCTCATGGGAGTTGGCATTGCTGATGAGAGTTTTGAACAGTCATGCCCCCAAAGGAGGACCTAAAAGCCCCAAAAGATTGGGATCTGACCAAGGTACTGAGTAGTCTGACAAAACCCCCCCTACGAACCACTAAGGCAGTCCACGGATAGGAAGCCTGACCCTGAAGACAGTCTTCTTATTGGCCCTGGCTTCAACCAAAAGGTGTGGGGGAGCTACATGGCCTCTCTATCTCATAAAGCACTCGTGAGGTTGGAGATCAATGGTGTGTGAGTTTGTCCCAGAATTCGTGGCAAAGACCCAAAATCCAACAATAGTAAGACGGCAGATTCGACTCCTTTACCATATCCTTCCTTGGCAGACTTTGTAGACAACGACAAAGCTGAAATGCTCCTGTGCCCCGTCAGGGCACTAAGGGAGTACTTAAAGAGAAACAAGGGCACCTCGGAGCCGGGGTGCCAGAGGTTTGTTCGTAAGTACAGGAGGAACAAGAAGGGAGTGTCCAAAGGAAGGTAAGAATACAATATCATTTTGGCTAAGGGAGACGATCAGAGATGCTTTATACTGCAGAAGACCGAGGGTCAGGATAGCCAGGTGGAGCTAGAGCTCATGACATCAGGGTGTGAGTGCTTCCTGGCATTTAAGAAGAACATGTCTGTGGATAAAATTCTGAAAGCTGGCGTGTGGAAGCGCCAAACAACTTTCACCTCATTTTATTTGGAAAAGATGGTTGCCCATAGATCCTTGGACACCTTTTCCTTGGGTCCAGTGGTGGCGGCCCAACAAGTGATATAGTTCATCCAGTGGCCCCTGGCGGGTCAGCTTGCGTTCTAGTTAAGAGAAGGTATGAAAGTAGAATGAATGGGATGAATGGTCTTTTTTCTTTACACTTTTTCCTACTCCTTAAGACGGGCAATATGAAGGAGAGTACCGTCATGTGCTGGAACGGACTAGATGCAGGTGAGATGGTCAGCCATACTGTGAAGCTATCTTAGCTGATGATATACTTTTCAGTAGCAACACACCCCTCTGGATAATAAGGAAAAGAGGGGTGAAGGTGGACAAGAGTAAACAGTAGAATGGTATCTACCCAGTGGGAGGAAACCAATAGATCCGCTTATATCTTTGGTCCTAGGTTCATTGTCCATTCTCTTAGAATTTCCCTATATATTCGGAAATGGATAAGGTGGCAAACTCCCAGTCAGTTGTAGAGACTTGCCTCCCTCCAATAGTAAGTCTATCCTAATGTTAAGACCGAAGGTTTGTTTCGTGTATGAACAAATACCAAATTTGTAACTAATTTGTATTTTTCATAACTAACAAACCTGAGGTCTTAACAGTTAAAGGCCCACCTCGAACCACCCCTCTAGCAGTCTAAAACTGGGTTAGAAATACAGGCGGTCCCCGGGTTACGACAGGTTCCGGCTTACGACGTTCCGAGTTACGACGCTTTTTCTTAAATATTCAAGGAAAATCCGTCCTGGGTAACGACGCTTGTTCCGAGGTTACGACGCTGACGCTTCCGACGCTCGAGTTAACGACGCTTTTAAAAAACGCATACTATGATAAAAATCCTTTATAGTTTAGCACCAGTATATTAATAAAAATAAGTTTCTGGTTAGATTACAACAAAAATTTTGAGATTATGATGATTTTCGACAGGCTTTTTGTTGTATTTTTCTATGTTTTTTTAGTGACGCCTCATATGCGAACTAGTTTTCCGAGCGAACATGAATACATACTAGTTTACATATAACAGTCCCAAAAGCGCAAATAATGAAAAAAATCATTGCTTGTTTCCCAGTAATAATAACAAAACGAAGTTTCTTGCTTAGATTACAACGCAAATTCCAAGTATCCAAAGAGAGACATTATCCAGAATTTGAATCAGAGAGAGAGAGAGAGGAGAGCGTCTTCCGACGCTCCAGTTAAGGACAGAGAAGCGTTTCGTTAAACGTTTGAGATTATGAGATTTTCGACTTTTATGTTTATACTATGTTTTTTAGACGCCATATGCGGAACAGTTTCCGAGCGAAAATACATACTAGTTTACATATAACAGTCCAAAAAGCGCATAATGAAAAATCATGCTTGTTTTCCAGAATAATAACGAAGTTTCGCTTAGATTACAACGTTTCCAAGTATCCAAAGAGAGACATTTCCAGTAATTTGATTCAGAGAGAGAGAGAGAGAGAGAGAGCGCTCGACGCCTGAGTTAACAGAGAAGTGTTCGTTTCGTTAACGGTTTGAGATTATGATGATTTTCGACATTTTTATGTTGTACTATGTTTTTTAGTACGCCTCATATGCGGAACTAGTTTTCCGAGCGAATGAATACATACTAGTTTACATATAACAGTCCAAAAGCGCAAATAATGAAAAATCATTGCTTGTTTCCAGTAATAATAACAAAACGAAGTTCTTGTTAGATTACAACGCAAATTCCAAGTATCCAAAGAGAGACATTATCCAGTAAATTTGATCAGAGAGAGAGAGAGAGAGAGAGAGAGAGAGAGAGAGAGAGAGAGAGAGAGAGAGAGAGCGTCTTCTTCCCGACGCTCCGAGTTAAGGACAGAGAAGTGTTCGTTTCGTTAAACGGCCTCTGACTCATGCCAGTAAATGTTTTGTTGATACTAATAATATAAGCCTATTTAAAGATACGTTTACTTTAATTAGTCTATATGATACGTAAATAGTAATCAATGTTCTTGTAGCCCTCAATATTTGGCAAAATCGAAGTATCCAAAGAGACACATTATCCAGTACGTAATTTGATCAGAGAGAGAGAGAGAGAGAGAGAGAGAGAGAGAGAGAGAGAGAGAGAGAGAGAGAGAGAGAGAGAGAGACGCTGTGGCAACAATGGTCGCGGGGGTTTTTATAGCTTCCTTCTGCTTGATGAGCGTGGATATTGTAGAAGGATTTCGACCATACTCGTTTGCCAAATCGACGATACGAACGTTCATGCTTTGCTATAATTTCATGTTTTGCTTCCATCGAAATCATTTTCTTGGGTTTTTTCTTATCACCTGCTTTGTTCTTTAGCTTTGAGACCCATGGTTAATAATAAATAGACAAAATAACACGAAAAATAGGCGCAAATACAACGAACTAAACAACGACGTGTTAACATGCAGCACCAACAAACAAACAGACTGAACGCCATTTATCGGTCGCCTATACAACTAACACTCATCGCAAAATCATATCTCAAATATTTCGTTGTATATCAAAGCTTGTATTTTCTTCAAATTTTCTGTTATATCTCAAAAACATTCGTATATTAGGGCAATCGTATGTCAAGTTTCCAATGTAATTTGATCAGAGAGAGAGAGAGAGAGAGAGAGAGACGCTTTGGCAACAATGGTCTCGAGGATTGACGTAACGTTTATTTCTGAACAGATAGGACAGAGAAGTGTTCGTTCATTAAACGGCCTCTGACTCATGGCAGGAAATGTTTTGTTGATACTATATATAAGCCTATTTAAAGATACATTTACTTTAATTAGTCTATATGATACGTAAATAGTAATCAGCTGTTCTTGTAGCCCTCAAGATTTTGCAAAATCACTCCAGGTTGTACATAAAACTTCAAGAATGTAGTGTCACCCGAGGAGTTACAATAGTTTTTACTTCAAGAACCAGCATTCTTTATGAAAATAAACTCCAGGTTGTACATAAAACTACAGGAAAAACAACATGTAGTGTAACCAAAATGGATTACAAGTAAGGTTTTTTATAACTTTTTATTAGTTTAAGACATATTTCCAAGCGTCGTTCCGGCTTACGACGATTTTTCGGCTTACGCCGAATCTCAAGAACGGAACCCCGTCGTAACCCGGGACTGCCTGTATAACTGATGGGTTACAGGTAGCCGTGGCATTCTGGGTATACATGACCCGGGAGACCTGGTATAGATGCCATTAGTCCCTGGATCTCACAAGTGTAATTTTAATTCTACCGGTTTCCAGCTTGGCGCTAGTAAAAATTCCTAAGTGTAAGACCTTCAGGTTTGTTAGTATGGGAAAAAAATACAAAATTATTTACAAATTATGGTATTTTACTGGGTGGTTGTAGGCTTGGAACGGGATTAGCCATGTTACATGTTTAATGTGTCCAAGATTACGAAAAACTCATAATACGAAGGCCGCCTCGGAACGGATTAATTTCGTATCTCGAGGTACCACTGTAATGTATAACTTTTTAAAAGATTTATGGAAAAGATGCATAGTATTTACTTTTTCGTCTTTGCTTATCTTAATTTTTGTCACTATGCCATCTATGTAACAAAGCCGTAAATCGACCGAGTTACAGAGTTATATTTTGTAATTTTATCCCATGGAAAAAACAAACAAATTGCAGTGTTGCGAAAACGAATGTATACGCAAGTTTTGTCTTTTAAAATCAATTTAATTGTAAATGTAATTTGTTATAAAAACGTAATTCAACGATATAAATTAAAATTTTATTATGCGGGTGCGACTGAACAACCTATTCTCTTCATCATGTGAAGGGCTGTTACAAAGACTTCAAATGGACATGCGTACTGGCATTGTATCATATCTGTACAAAAATAAAAAAAAATACTCTAATACATTTTTCATACACATTTTAAACAAAAGCATGAAAACTTATAACAAAAAGCTGAAGTTTCATTAACAAAATGAGTTATAATTTGCTCCCAAATTAATCAAATATAACCACATGAAGTCTGTAAATGCATTTTTCGGAACAGCGGTGGACAAGAACGAGCATGAAAAAATAACCTCTGATAAGACGGAGGGCAGTTACAAAAAGCTGCCTTTGTATCATTTGTTCACAAAAAAAAAAAAACAACCCTATACGTAATATATTTTCATACACATTTTAAACGTAAAAGCATGAACATTCATAAAATCAACACATCGATCGCTAAATTTGCATTTTTTTTTTTTTTTTTTTTTAACTACAAGAACAAATATGAAAAAAACATCCTCTTTGATAACATGGAAAGGCAGTTTTAAATGCTGCCTTTGTATCATATTATGTACAAAAATAAAAATACCCTATATGTAATGCATTTTTATACACATTTAAAAGATAGTAGAAGCATGAACATTTATAAATCGACACATAGATTGCTAAATTTGCACTTTTTTAACTATATTTTTGGAAGAGTGGCAGGTGGCGGCATAGAACAGCATCATGGGCATATAGTTTACCCTAATACATATGTAATAAAACACTGTAAATATTTTTAATATTTGCATAACCTTTACTATGGTCTGAATGGTATTTCTACAAATGTATGTACTCGTTAGACATAACTGCGCTTGCGGCGCTGTTAACCGAAAATTGCACCATAAAGTTACCTTAAAATACTCTTTTTTTTTTTTTTTTTTTTTTTTTTTTTTTTTTTGTTTTTTTTTTTTTTCTTTTTTTTTTTTTTTTTTTTTTTTTTTTTTTTTTTTTTTTTTTTTTTTTTTTTTTTTTTTTTTTTAATTAATATTTTTGACGACCGCCATAAAACCAATTCAACGCTAAGTGATTGCGCCACTAACTTTCTTTTTAAGGGTATTGTATTAAACTAACTTGTAAATCAAATTACAGTAACTTTAATTTCATTTGAAAGTTAGGTTAATACTTAGGGAGCATGATTAGGGTCATATTTAGTGTTCCAACTCTAGAAGCAAGCATTTACTAGCATTTGTAGAGACCATGCCAACCTTACTCGAAACTTGCCCTTTTGCGAGGGGGTCTGGAACCTAACCTCGCGTAAGTTCGGAGTATTACTATAGTCAAGAACATTACATATTGTGAATTAATATTTTACATTTTCCTCTAGTGGGTGGTTCAGCTAAGTGTAACATGTAACATAATAATTGAGATTTAGATTTAATGTGGAGTTGCCAGATAATCCATTTGTTTATATGTCAGAGCTAAAAATTTATAAAAAAAAAAAAAAAGATAAGGAATGAGAAGTTCAGTTCTACATTCTTCTTTAGACAGTTTGATGCTTTCAGGAAAGAAAATGAAAAGATGAAATTAAGAGGACAATGTCAAATACAAATTTTGACTCCTTTGACAATGTCAAATACAGCCTTTTTTTTAATTTTTTTTTTATTATTATTATTGCTTAACTTTTTTTTGCTTACTGATTAAAATTAGGGGTTTCACATAAACACTACTGAGTAATGAGGTCAATCTTTAATCACAAGTTTTCCTTATACTGTAATCTGAGATTTTCATTCCAGAATGAACTTGAATTGCTGATGTGTGGCATTGTGTCCATTGATGTAAAAGATTGGAGAGCTAACACAGTTTACAAGGGTGAATACCATCCCAACCACATTGTCATCCAGTGGTTCTGGAGGGTAAGTCGTTTTCCTTTTCAACTTATTTTCCTAAACTCATTAAGAAAATCAAGACTAGAAATATTTTAGTAGATTGTGGTGTGTGCATATTTGTTTCATAACAAACCCATCACTCATATGCAGCCCACGTTTGTGGTTATTTGTCTAACACAAGAAGTACCGTAGTGATACTGCACAAGTGCCACTTGGAGCCTCAAGTTCACTGAAAGTATCCCCTGGTTTTCTTTGTTCCACGTGGTGAATATCTGAGTACAATTCTCATTTTGTTTTCCTTTTTCAGCAAGAGATTAAATAGAAATATAAAGAAATTTATGTATTGCAAGCTAGTTATGTTCATAGTAATTTTTTTGTCCTTGTATTGCAAACCAATAATTTTCACTACGGTTTCTTTCTCTGCCCAAAGGCCTACACAAGGACCTTGTACAGTCCGGTCCTGAAATATGCATGATCGGAATGTGCGATTCCCCTTTTATGCAGTCGCTAGTTCTCAAAAATAGATTTCCTGTATCTGCGAAACCGTTCAAAGTCTACCGCAAACGTATCAAATCTGTTATCTTTTTAAGTATTTTGGGGGGAGGGGTGTTCGCTGGTATCTGAGGGAAGGTGTGGGGGAATGCAAGAGAGAGATTTCCTGCTCGGCCATTAGCTATGACTAAAGGTTCTGCTTCACGCATTTGTGGCGTTATAGCACAGTGTGTGAATGATCGATATCATCACCATTGCCATACATATTGAGATCTGCGAAGTGTATTCTGATCAGATGCATCATGTATGCATCTGCCTAGAAGTTGAAGAGGAAGACCTATTTTCTCGAAACTAAAAAGCTTTTCCCTAACTTAAAGACGAAGGAAAGAGCAACTTCCAAATGGGCAGTGGTCGACAGTTTGAAATCCCTCATTGCTGAACATGAAGTAAGAATTTTTTTTTTTTTTTTTTCTAGGTTAACTTGTTTTGACTAACTTTTGACATTTGATCATTTATTGTTTTCTATTGTTGAAATAGATTTTGATGAAAATGATTAGTAAAAGAAGTGATTAACAGAGAGAGAGAGAATCATTCTATCTAAACTTTTCAAGAGACTCATTTTATGTTGAATTTTGAAAATTTTTATTTCATTTTAAGAAATTATAATTTCATATAAAATTTTGAATTTTCATTAGTTCTTTTATATTGTAGAATAAATTTAGGTGAAAACGATTACATAGTAAACTTGACAGACAATAAGGCAGATGTCTGCCTGTGGGCAATGTTCCAATGATGGTGGGTGTAGCCCATTCCATGTCCTTAGGGATGGTTACTGCTACCTTACAAGGAATTATGCCCTCCCATTTCTCTTTGACAGATTCATTCTGTATTATCTAGGGTCATCTTGATCTCTCACCTCACTGGAATATGTAGATGACTGCTCTCCAGGCTTCTGTGTATTTCTCTGAAGCTCCCAGAGCATGGTTTGACATTGTGAACCAAACATTGGCAAAGTGCTATTTGCTTTTTGCATGAAATGCCAAGCTGTAAAGGGTACAGGTGTCAGCCTTCCCCCTGATCATACACTTTACAAAGAAGCTGGCTTTTCCCGTGATAACTGTATGAGACATTGAAGAAGTTCATGATCTCGTGTTCCAGTTATTCTAGAACAGTTATTGCTGTTCAGTGAGATCATATCTCTATCCTAAGGAGTGGCTCTCTATATGAGATAGTTTGTATCCATGTGGAAGCAAATCACAAATTTCAAAGGTAATTACCAGTTTTCCTAGATATAGAATAAAAATTTACATTTTATTGTAACTCATTTGTCCCTGTTTGCCAAGTGAAAAATAAATTTGACTGCCTGGTGAAGGGGTGGTATCTTGCCCCTCTCCTACTTTCCATCAGTTAACCACCTGATTACTAAGCTTCAAGGACTGAGATAGCTTTGTATATGCTTGAAAGAATTTAGATTTTTAATTTCAGGTAAAATAAAAGTTGTTAGAATATGTAGTTTTTGAATGTGTAAGAAATATTATCTTGTTTGGATTTTCTTAGAATTTAAGCTTGTAATATCATAGAGGTAAAGAAATAGCTGTTGAGAGTTATTGTATTATTTATATACCAGTAGTTCAGCGCATCTGCAGAGTAACATTTTTAAATACTTGCAGGGTTAATGAAATTATTTGCTGTAAAGTTAGTTTAGAATTGAAGCTTTGTAATGTTGAAGCATTTGGTCTAAGTAGTAGTAGATGAAAAGTGAAAGGCAGATGCAATTCAGCTGGGGTCAAAGGGATGCAACAAAAGATCTTTAACATCACCTTAAGAATAAGCCATATATAATCTTGGTGCTCACCATTGTCGAACCATGTACAAAGGCATTGTAGGTGGATTTTGGTAAATGCTCACAAGAAGGTGACGGAGACCAGCAATCCCAATACTATAAGTCTTTAGCCTAACAAAGGCATGTTGGATGGATATAAATGGTATGGACCTTCCCAGGTGAATGAGGTCTCTGCTCTGCCCGCCAGGCTGCTTTGCTTCTCGTCGCCGGTTTCACTCAAGTAAAAGCATATGGAAGGAGGAGGAGTTATCAAACTATCCATCTTGAAAGATTGGAGAGCAGGAAAGACAGTTTGATGGTACCAAGAGTAGGGCACCAGTCTTAATAATTACTAGTCTTTCCTGTTGCCATGTGAAAATGAAATATTTTGTACAAGTCCAGGGGGTAAGATGGAATCATATAGAACTGGACAATTGTAAGAAAAAAATACTTAAGAAATGTAAAAATAAGCAAATTCAATACAGGAATATACAAATACTGAATAAAAATTAGAGTATCCATCTTGTCCTTTCTTGGCTTAATATAGCAGCCTTTCTTTTAGGCTGTAAGGATGAAGTAACAAAATTATAGACATCTGGAGTAGCTGAATAGGTACTTCCTGTATTTTCTAGTATTGGAATGGTATTACAGATAGCCTGCAGTTACCATTGCCATCAGTCAGCGGCGTTTCGGTTTTACAGCGTTCATTAGATTTATTCATAACTGGGTTTTACACACTGTAGGGTTTATAGCGTCATTGTCTGGTTATCGGTTTCTTAGGCTAGGTGCCAAGACCACCTCATAGAATACAAACATAGCGAATATGCATCTTTTCCTCTGGTCTTTTAAAAGGTTATCTTTTACTTCGCAGTATCCAATAATACTTTATGTAGTCTTGTATTGCTATTTGTGTTATAAAATACAAACAAACTGATCAGGTTCGGTTGGAAAAATCAGATGGGGGGGGGGGAGATTATTTTGCTGTATTTAACCCAATTCCAAGCAATTTTCTTGCTTCTGTTTAGCATGAATTAATCTTTAGAAACTGTTCATATGGGACAAGGTTATTTTTCTTATTATGAAGTGGTTTTAAGTTGAAAATTGACTTAAGGGGGCCGGCCGGCTAATGCCCTTTTTTAAGGACAGGACTTTGATATTCATACCACTTAATAAGGTGACTTGGGACATCTCCAAACCGCATATGATTTTCGCCTCTGACCTTCGGTTTTGTGACGCCAGGGCGATTTATCCCAAAAATAACCATTTTTCAAATTCTATCTCCTCCCTTGATATTTAATATTAAGACCTGGGATTACTACCATATATAGACCTGATGTAGACCTCCAATCGAATGGAGAGTTTTTTTTCTAAAAGTCATTTTTTTGCTAGATATGAATTTTTCAATATATGGTAAAAAATAAACCCTATAAATCAGGAGAAAAAAATTTATAAAAAAAATACGAAACAAAAATTGGAAAAAGGGCTCTATTTGATTGTTCTATAATGTCTTTCTGAGTTATATACCAAATTCCAATGTTATAGCTTTAAAACTAAGTGACAAGATAGATTTTGAAGGTTAATAAGTATAGTTTTGAGATATGGGCGTTCAAAGTTTTCCTTTGTATTTCTATAAAGACAATGTTAATAAATAATGATTATTATGAATGTATTTCTTTCTTTTTGTGTATTAATAAACAAAACTATTTTATTTATCATAATTTAATCATAAATGATGATCCCTTTGCTCATATCTCGCAGCCTGGGGCACTGCTTGAGGCAAGATGGGGCACTCCTTCCTACGCAATTCTCTCTCTCCCCTTCACTAACTCGGCTTATTACAGCGAATTTTCTTCTTCTGTATGTTAGCGAGATGTTTTCCTTGTATTTTCCTCTTTGGCATGATGAAATTCTTGCCCGAAACAAAGATAAACAAACGTAAATGCAAGAGAATGTCGAGGTGAAACTCGAAGGTGTACTCTTTTTCTTTACAAAGACAATTTAATAAATCATGATTATTATGAATTTCATATTCCATTTTGGGTATTAAAAAACCAAAACTTTGTTATTTATCATAAATGAAGATCTCTTTGCTCAAAGATCGTAGCCTTTGGCACAGTGTGACGTGTGCTGTCAAGCAAGACGGGGCCGTTACTAAGCAACCCTCACCTCTCTCTTCACTAACTACGCATATATTATGATATTCTGTAATAATACTTCAGCGATTTTTCTTCGTCTGTATGTTAGTGAGATGTTTTCCTTGCCTTTTCCTCATTGGCATGATGAAATTCTTGCCGAAACATACATAAACATACGTAACAGCAGGCGAATGTCAGAGGTGAAATGGAACGTGTAGACTACTTGAAGTCTGTGGTCGCACTAAATCAGGAATGGACTTGGTAGCTGAGCCTGAAGTCTCCTTCTTGACTCGGGGAATGTCTACAGATGCCATTTCTCCCAATTTCTTTGACAATAATTATCAAAATTTACGATAATAGAAGAAATATTGTATTTTCTTGTACGGATCAATGTTTTAGGCTTATTGAGTTACGTTAACTAATTACCCTGTAACTACGAAAGTAAGAGGAATTTTGACGAAATATTTCGAATACGTATTCTCAATTGTCATATGAAGCTCCATGAATTTTTTCATGACTTTGCATTTTTCGCCCTATACCACCATATATAGGGGTTCCGGCCGGCCCCCTTAAGTACATTAATTAGACTTTATTTTTTGCTAATAGATGGCGCTGTTGTCTGGTTATAGGTACGTACTTCGGTATTTGCCAAAGCACCGAGATACCCTCATAAAATACAAACATAACAAATATGATGTTTTCCTTGGCTCTTTTAAAAAGTTATGTTTTACTTCACTGTATCCAATAATAATACTGTATGTAGTCTCATATTACTGTGCAGAGTATTATAAAATACAAACAAAGCGATCTATGTTTTGTTTTGGAAAATCAGTTGAGGTTAGAGGCTGGGTTATTTCGCCCTACTTACTAGATTCAGAGCAATTTTCTTGCTTCTATTTAGCGTAAATAGGTTATATTTTGTTATATGAAGTGCTTTTAAGTTGAAATATGACTTAAAAATATACTTCTTGTTATTTTCATCCTATTTCATAATGATACAATATTTACGTAATTATCTGTTATCGGCGTGAAAACAACAGTAAAATATGTTCTTTCATGACCAGTATTTTTTATTAAAATACTTTTTTCTCCACTATTATTTGCAGTAGATTTGCATCCATGTTGCTGATACATGATAATTTAAAGCCATTAGCAATGAGAGTGTGAACATTTTGTTTTCTCGGCTTCAGCTACAACTGCAGTTTGAATTTAGTAGTACTATATTTCCTTGCCAATATTTTCTCCATACCAAATAAAGGTATAATGCAAAAATATTTAAGTCAGATTCTACCTACTTAATGTCATTTTTAACATAACTACAGTAATTTTTTTACTATTGTAGGATGGCTGAAATGCTAGCAAAACATTATCATCAGATTCGGTTCGGTTGTGGTAGATAAACAACTGTTATCGTTTAGTTGTTTATGGCTGAAGCGTTTAATCAACGATTATAATAGTACTGAAGATACTTTTATCATTCTAATTTTTTTTTTTTTAGCTGATTTAACTAGAATATATGATAAATAAAGATTCTCTCTCTCTCTCTCTCTCTCTCTCTCTCTCTCTCTCTCTCTCTCTCTCTCTCTCTCTCTCTCTCTCTCTCTCTCTCTCTCTCTCTCTCTCTCTCTCTCTCTCTCATTGAAATTCCCCATATTCATTAGAGTTATTAGGGCAAAATAGGATTTGTTAATAAGTCTAGGGCACTGTAAGGTGGATTGTGACGGCCATAGACTTTTGAATTTTGGTTAGAGGAGAATTTTGCTTAGCGTCAGGCCCCCAGGAACGGAACCCATGCCCTTAAGGGGACCGTCTGCTATATTGTGTATTTTTTTTTTTTGTATTATACAAAATACATAATTTTCATATATGTTTTAGATATATATAATACCTTCATCATACAAAAATTTCAAGTCATTTGAGCAAAAACCTTGTTTTATTAGCAAAAATTATAATTTTAAAAAATTTAGGTACCGATTTCTCCGCTAATATGACATCAGTTGTATTGCAAATCATACCATAAAAACTAATTTATGTACAGAATAATCCTGTGTGAACAGAATTTTTTTTTTCTAGACAAAAAAATTGTAAAAAAATGAAAGAAAAAAAAATGACTCACAAGGAATTATGGGATTTTTATTCCTCTTTCCAATGATATCTTCCTCTCTAAAATGGCTACCAACATGCGAATAATTATGTTTTTGAGTTATGAGCTCCCAAAGAATTGCTATGTAAATTTTTGCTTTTTTTGTATAAAAGTCAAAACAACATTATTATAATTACTTTATTTGTACATTTATTGTTGATTTCTACATCAAGGATACTGGTCCTCCCCCTAAAAGTGGTATTAATACCCTAAGCATGACACGAGACAATGATGCTGACGGCGTGACATGAGACGATGAGGGAGCTGATAACAACGAATTTTCGTGTTTTTCTTTCAGCACTCTCTTGGCCTTCGCTAATTTTGCTAGCCTTAGTTGCTGAGTAGCCTTTGTGATCTTAGGTAACTTCGGCATTGCTATAAGTTCACCAAGAAGTTATAAAAACAACGTAAATGGCTAGTAACCAAACGCAAGTGCATAAGTGCGTGCAACTGCTTTTACGTCTGTGGCGTAACTGAGTCATTCTCTGAGTCTCACTTATAAATAACCGCTCTGAGTAGCTCGCTCTCACACTACCTTTCATTGCTACCAGATGTATGAGAATTTCGAAGAAAATCTGAAAAAATTGCTGTATATATGCAAAAATAAACACGCAAAAACGATCCTGTCAAACTCAGTCATACAGACGACGCAGTTACGATGACGTCATCTTTTAAAAACCGCTATATCTTCATTATTTGTAAAAATAATTGGATGAAACTTCTGGAAAGCACACATGGCATGTTTCTGCAGAGATACAAATAGTAACTCAATTTTTTATTTTTTCAAGTTGACATGTCATCCGCCATAGCGGACGGTCCCCTTAACCGGGGGCTGCCTTTATTGACATGCAACCTTGATGTCTGGCCTGTTTTTCCCTTAATAACACCATGGGTAACTTCATCCAAATCGTTCTTAAAAACTTCTAGAATTATGCCTAGAGGATAATTATTCCTTTTGGTATGTTCCTCCTTAATTAATACAACATCGCCAACCTTTACTAAATTATGAGTAACGGGACGATATTGCCCCTTTCTGTCAACTGCTTGCTGAATCAAAAATACCTAGAAATTCATTATGATATGTCTCTATTAAAGCCTGCTTGATTTTACACAACTTTAACCCTTTAACGCCGATTGGACGTATTAAACGTCGATGAAAATTGTCTGTCGGGTGCCGAACCATCGTACAGAACGTCGACGAAATTTTTTTTTTTTTATTCGCAGAAAAATAGTTATAGGCCTACTAGGGGAAAACTTTTGTATCACGCGCCTTGGGGAATGCTGGGAGTTCATGGATCAAGCTGTTAGTTTTGTTTACAATTGTTACCCAGGCGCGCAAGCGCAAATTTCATTCTTCTCGCACTAAAAAGCATCAACTCAGATATTATTTCGTCACTGACATAATTTTGGCACCATTTTATATCAGCCGTTACATAGAGTTTTGTATATGAAAATGTGCACAATTTCATGTAGAATACAACAAAAAACAACTCATGGTTGTAGCTTCTATCAGTTTTGAAATATTTTTATATGAATAACAATAAGTGCCAAAATTTCAACCTTCGGTCAACTTTGACCCAACCGAAATGGTCGAAAAACGCAATTGTAAGCTAAAACTCTTGTATTGTATTAATATTCAATCATTAACTTCATTTTACAACAAATTGGAAGTCTCTAGCACGATATTTCGATTTATGGTGAATTTATGAAGAAAACTTTTTCCTTACGTCCATGCAGTAACTCTTCCGAAAAAATCTGAAATTTTTTTGTCCGATTGTCGTAATGTTTGCACAGTTTTATATTAGCCGTTACATAAAGTTTTATATATGGAAATGTGTGCAATTTCATGTAGAATACATCTAAAAACAACCCATGGTTGTAGCTTTTATCAGTTTTGAAATATTTTCATATAAACGATAAGTGCCAAAATTTCAACCTTCGATTTCAACCTTCGGTCAACTTTTGACTCTACCGAAATGGTCGAAAACTGCAATTGTCAACTAAAACTCTTACATTCTAGTAATACTCAATCATTTACCTTCATTTTGCAACAAATTGGAAGTCTCTAGCACAGTATTTCGCTTTATGGTGAATTTATGAAAAAAAACTTTTTCCTTACATCCGCGCGGTAACTCCCGAAAAAATCATAAATTTTTTCGTCCAATTGTCGTAATGTTTGCACCATTTTAAATTAGCTGTTACATAAAGTTTTGTATATGAAAATGTGCGCAATTTCATGTAGAATACAGCAAACAACAACCCATGGTTGTAGCTTTTATCAGTTTTGAAATATTTTCATATAAATAACGATAAATAGAAAATTTCGACCTTCGGTCAATTTATCTCGACCGAAATGGTTGAAGACTGCAATTGTAAGCTACAACACTTACAATCTAGTAATATTCAATCAATTACCTTCATTTTGCAACAAACGGGAAGTCTCTAGCACAATATTTTGATTTATGGTGAATTTTTGAAAACAGCCGCGTGTTACGAATTCATGCATCATATTGTGATAATATTTTCTCTGTGTTGCTTTGATCGTTTTACAATTTGTTATATACCAAAATCATCGCAATTTAGTGTACAATACAACGAAAAAATAACTCTTTAGCTTTAACTGTTTTGCTCACAGCGCGATTTGTATACAATTATATATGAAATTTTTTTTCGCGCTGTCATATATTCCAATATTTATATATTATGATAATATTTTTTCCCTTTCTGATGGTTGCATACTAAACTTCAGGCAATGACAAAAAATGGAGTCAAAAATTAACTCTTAATCTTGAAAATTAAGCGTCCTGTGATTTTTTTTTAAAAACTTTTTTCGCTTCGGTGCTCACTCGCGAACGCCACCGGCATACGGGAGATACATTAGAAATACCAGCTCGGCGTTTAAGGGTTAAGCAATTCTTAGAAATATCAGGATTGTCAGGGTCAAATTCTGTATCTTCAACTGAAATAGGTTGAAGATTAAGGATAAGGTTTAGAGAGTTAATTCATAGCCTTGTACGAGTTGTTCTGGCGTTATTGGCTTGGGCACGTAGTCAGTGTCAGCACAAACAGCTTCTTCGAAGGCTACAGGACGTCTCTTAATGAGATGCACAATATGACAGACGAAATTCAAATTCTACATATGTCCATACAAAATTCTTAATTACCCCAACCATTAATCTTTTGACCATTTTTACAAAGACTTCTACTAATGGTCCCAATTGACTGCAGCCTTTAAAATATTGCTGGAAGGAGAGAGGATTTACCTTATTTTCCTCAAAATATAATTGAGTCTGAGGGTCACTAATGAAGAAAGTCAATGTTAGCTCCTGCCACCAACTGAGTTCCAAGATCACTAATACAAAGTTGAGGAATCCTGTACTCAAAGCAGTGTAGCTGAAATGCTCTTAGAAATTCTACAACATTCAAACTCCTACAAATTGTAACTGCCCTCGACCAAGTACAGGTGATACATAGTAACCAAACCTTTTGTGTCTCCTTTCCATCCTTCATATTGAAGGGTCACAAATATTATATAAATATATTAGAAAAGGGAACAGTAGGAGGATCTGTTCTGAAGTCTCTGTAAAAGTTCTGGTTTAAATTTATATAACTATTATTAAACCTGCGACAATGGACACACCGAGAGCCTTTTTCACAACGGAGAAATGCTTAGGGATATAATAATGCTTTCTGATTCCACAAAAAAGAGACGATAATACGTCCATCTGAATCCCTACAACGAAGGTTTTGATGGTAAATTCGACCAACTGGTTGTCGAATTCAATACTTTAGTCGTTGTAGAAATTCTGTTCCCAATTTAAGTAATAATTACATTCAGATTCTAATAGTTGATCGGTGGCTGGTTGTAATGGTTTCTCCATGAGCATACCTCTCATTTATTACAGAAAAGGAACAGTTTACTTCAAAGTTAGTGTTATTGTCATCATTGGCTAAAATATCAACTTTTAGAGTTGAGGAAAAAGGGAACTACCTGGATATGAAAAGCAGAACTGCACTCAGATGGTTTACCAACAGTCGAGGTTTGCACTCTCTTAACTGCTAAATTATCAATATTCTTAATCATTAAATCAATACTACCAGACAGCAAAATACCTGCATGACATTTGGTACATATTAATGAATTTATTCCTCCCAAAACTGGATATCTACCTGCAATACAATAAGCAAAGTCTGTACCTAAAATGAGCTGAACATTATCAATTTCATGAGAACATTTATTAGAAAATTGATCAGCCAATTTAATACCTTGTACCTGAAATTTATCAACTAATCTATCAAGCAGAGGCAATTTTAATGATAATGTTTGGTACCAAGTCATAAATTATACAGTCAGTCCCCGGTTATCAGCGATCCGGTTTTATCAGCGCCATAAGGTTTCTTATGGTGCGCCATAAGGGTGCTTATAGCACCAATAAAAAGTTATCAATGCCATAAGCCCGAGTTTTTGTTAATGGTGGCTTTCACTTATCAGCACACCCCTGGGAACGGAACCCCGCTGATAACTGGGAACTGCCTGTAAAGGATTTATCTCCTATCGCAACAGGAACTTCAACAATTTTAGTAAAATACTCCCTTTTACCATTAAACCCATTAAATGTTAGCTTTACTTTAGAGTTAATGACTATAAGAGCTATTCTCCTCCGCCAATTTCTTAGTGATAAACGCGCTCTGCGAACCACTGTCCTCCAGTCCTCTGTAAATAGTCCCCCTAACGTTAAATGAAAAAGTGGGTAAAATGAAATAACCATGTCATCAATATTATTAGAATTTTTACCTGGTGATCTCCTAACACACAGGTTAGTCCTATGCCAGCTGTTGAAATTTGAACAGTGTTTCTTAAATTTAAAGCGACATTTACCTGAAACATGACTAAACTGCCGCATTTTACACATCCATTTCTAGATTTTAAAATATGTATTTTATCTGTAGGGGAAAGAAAACTTGGGGCATTTATGACTAACATGAAATTTATCAGTATTTCCAGCTTCAGAACATAAGAAACATTGTGGTGAAGACCTCTCTTAATTATGATTTGTTACTGCTTCCGCAGCCATGCTGCTACTGCTCTCTTTACGAAGAGGGAGTTGTAAGATCTTAGTAGGCGAAGCTTGACATTTTAATTAAGCTTTCAGCAACAGCTTTTCCATCACTTTCATACCTTTCGCAAGCTGCAAAGAAATATGAAATAATGCCATTTAAGGAAGGATGAGTTTTTCCGGTAATATTAATAGTATATGACGCTGAAGTTTAAAAGTCTTGACTGTTTTGCATTCTGATCTGAGGATGGAAATAAATGTGAAGGGGATCATCACCCTCTTAAACTTAACTCTGTAATTTTTGTAATTGCATTGTTTTTGCAAACATCCTTAGAGGGAAAGGCAGCAATCAGTAGTCTGCTTGACCGTCTACCTGTTGCTTAAGCAACAAGAGTAAATCTCTGTCTCGATACTGCAAGGCATTAGTTGCAGCCTCAAACTCTGCTATAAATTTTAAGAAATCTTTTCCTTCTTTGCCAGTAAATTTAGGAAGAGGGGCTGTTGGCTGTTTCAGTAAGCTGTGGGTCACATTTGGGAATATTAATAGAATCATTCTTACCCCTGGAAATCTCAAGCAATGGTAGACAGTACTCAATTTTGTCCAAATAATTCTGGCTCTAACTCTGCTTCTTCAGAAATGTCAGGAAATTTGTTTAAGAGGATTTGATCATCTAACTCTGACAACTTGTTTCTATAATTAAGAAGACTTTTAATATCTAGCTCTTCTTCCTGTGTAAGGGCAGAACAAGTGTCAGACCTATTGAATTGTTCGGTAACTTCTTTCTGAATGACCTTTCCTTGTCCAATCAGTACCTGTAAGTTAGTCATTATGACAACTGTAAAGCGAAAAAACTATAATGAATCTGAAAAGGACAACTATATAAATTTCAATAAAATTTAAATGTCCTGGAAAGGAAAAGGTTAATGTCCTGAAAATGGAAATATGAGACAACTGGAATTCCAGTCGTAGTCAGTTCTCTATTGGATCATCTGCATCATCATTAGGCACCTTTCTTTGTGTTACCCCACATTGGGCGCCATTAGCCAAACACCTTGTATTTCTGAGATTTTAGTCGAGATTGAAAGGAAAAATATAATTACGTGATATTTATTACATAGATAAGCCTTTAAAATAACATAGTACCTTCATTACAAAAAACAACTTGACAAGTAAACAAGGCAATTCATGCAGATGTAGGATGCTTCTTTTCGTTCAGCTCGCTCGCTGTCTGTTAAGAAATATCCAGGAAGATTAGTAAAGAATAGTTATGATCATTTTTGTAGAATTATACCCACAGGAATAATAACCCAAATAAAATTACCTTACAATTGAGCAATTGAAGTTTACATTAGTATCAGGAAGGAAATAAAAGGGCCTCTTCAGCGAAGCCAAACCCAATCCTGAAATAAACGGTAAACTTAGTATAAATTTTCCCGGTTGTAATATTGGAAACTATTCTTTAAAAATTGTCACTTAAAACAACATTAATGTAGTAGACGATTCTCTTAACCAAGTATTAACAACGTGAATTTTTGAAAAAGCTAGCGTTACTAGTCCAAGAGCTATGTTGCCTCAAAAGACAAGAGAATACAATATATTTATAAAAATAATTGACCACAAAAACTAATACGAATCTTAATTAAGCTTGCAAATGACAGACAGGAAAACTTGAAAAGTCAACACAAGGCACTGAGAGTTTGCAATGATAACCTTAAGAATAAGCCCTATATATTCTTGGTACTCACCTGTGTCGAACCATGCACAAAGGCGTTGCAGATGGATTTTGGTAAATGTTCACAAGAGGGTGATGGAGACCAGGGATCCCCAGAGTATAAGTCTTTAGCCCATCATAGGCATTTCGGAAGAATATAAATGGTATGGACCTTCCCAGGTGAGTTAGGTCTCTGCTCTGCCCACTGAGCTGCTTCGCTCCACGTAGCCAGTTTCGCTCAAGTAAAAGCATAGGGAAGGAGGAAAGGTTATCAAACTATCCATCTTGGAAGGTTGGACGGCAGGAAAGATAGTTAGATGGTACCAAGAATAGGGCAATTAAATACCAAAGTCGTAATAATTACTAGTCTTTCCTGTCGCCATGTGAAAATATGAAATATTTTTTATAGGCATGCAAAGCACACTGTATTGGTAACCCCCTCCCCCCCTGTGGTAGTAGTCTAGTGTTACATGTTCAGTATCAGAAAATTTCTTGTTCAAAATAATTAACCCCTATTGGACGGGTTGTTTGGGAGTAGTAATGACAGGTTTGGGGTGGTGGACGGATTTATCCTGTAGATAAACAATATTTCGTGCCATCGATTGGAAAAGAATTGGGTGGGAAAGAGGTGCCAAATCTTCTTTAGCCCATAAATTCACTAATGGCAACTTTTACACTGGCTAATATCACAAGTCTGGCAGGCGTCGGTATCAGGACTTAGTTCTGCTTCTGACTTGAAGTGATAATGTTGTGTATCTCTCTCTCACGTGACGTCTTTGTGTAAATTTGCTCAAATATACTAAGGGGTTACTGTTGGGTTTTGTTCTTGTCTTTTACAATAGTATATCAGTTGTAAATGTAATTTTGCAAAGTACAAATAAAAAAAAGTTACTGAATCTTCATTCTCGGTAAATTTACATGAATATTTTTTAACAAATATGCTAAGAATTTGTTACTAATTTTATTTATCTGTTTTGATGTGTTGTGTGATGTAATTATAATTTAACAAATTATAATTTTACAAAATAAAATAAAATTATTAGAAAAAACATATATAAATTGGTAAAATTTATGATTATCCTGTAAAAGAGGCCCCAACAGGGGTTGTAA
This sequence comes from Macrobrachium nipponense, assembly GCF_015104395.2. Classification (NCBI taxonomy): domain Eukaryota; kingdom Metazoa; phylum Arthropoda; class Malacostraca; order Decapoda; family Palaemonidae; genus Macrobrachium; species Macrobrachium nipponense. Next base: position 147,736,739 of record NC_087200.1, read on the forward strand.
TTAGCCATTTTCAACTTTTCGTGGGAGGTTGGGAAAATTATTTAGAATTTGTTTTCTTTCACCATGTGCATTTGCATATCTTCCTCTATAGATTTTTTTTTTCTCGTAAATTTGCAGGGGGTGCTGCTTATCGATTTATTACCCTGGCTCTTACGGGTTAATCGCAAGCAATGTTTGAGCAATTTTTCTTAATCAATAATTTTGCCAAGTTATTTTTGTATATTACTGTATAGTTTCATTGTTTTATTTTTTTTAGGTGGTTTTGTCCTTCAGCAATGAGATGCGAGCGAGGTTGTTGCAATTTGTCACTGGTACTTCACGTGTGCCTATGAATGGCTTCAAAGAATTGTATGGAAGCAATGGACCACAGCTTTTCACCATTGAAATGTGGGGCGAGACTAAGAATTACCCTAGGTCTCATACTTGGTGAGTACATTTGATTTTTAGTGTTATTCATCCTCTTCAGTAATTTAACTTGTTTTTGTTACATATTGGAGCAATAGAAATATTTAATTTTTGAGTCATGAAGGTTTTTATAACTTCAAGTTTCTGAGATGTTTAAGACTGGAAATAGTGTCCAATGTAGACGAGGACATTAGGTATTACAAAAGCAGTGGGTACAAGAACAATTCATAAGCTAGTGACATTAATTCACCTGAAAAAAATTTATGTAAAACCTTTTGCAAGTACAGTATGTCGGCAGATTATGATGTAAATTTGGTATTCATCAGTAAGTAGTTCATGTCTTAGTTCTTTGTCATCATGATAGAGGAAGCTACAAATGAGTACTGAATTTGTATTGAATATAACACATTTTGTTGCAGGATATTCGTAAAATTTAAGGGAGTTATTAATGCATGAATTATGTAAGAGTAATTTTGAAAGGTAGGAAGCTATTTTAGTGTCATATTACGGTGGAAGAATCCTTAGACCTCTGAAAGTCATTTATGCCTTTTTGTAAACGGAACCATTGGCTAAAATTAGGCAAATATATATGCTACTCTGTTCAGGGCAAAGGAAAAGGCAAAAAAAATAGTTTTCATATAAGTAACTTGCCAAGTAATTACCTAGCTATAGTTTCAACTCATGCAGCAGCTTAGATTTAAAAAATCACTGTAGCTCTTCTATTGTTTTTTTTGTAGGCAACTAACGCTGCCCACTTTCGGGGAACAATAGAAACATCAAAGCTGAAGAGCTCAATTTGTTTCTGCTGGCTAATGAGTGAACTTTGGTTGTATGAAGCAGCTATTTTGACTTCTCATCATTTACTGTTTGATATTTCTCCAAGATTGGTGTAATATTCTTACCTTTGGTAGCCATTGAGCTTTTTAGTGCTATACCACATTGGCTCCTTCATGGCGAAAATGATGGGGCATCAGAGGCGACCTATTGTCACATACATCATGGGGGGCAGACTGCAAAACTATTTTAAAATTATACAAGGCCTTAATTTTTTCAAAAATTAGTTATGGGTGTGAAATATACTCCTCAGCCACCCCAAGCTGATTAAAGGTATTAGATTCTATACACCATGCTGGTATTAGATTGTCTACAGGAGCATTTAGGACTTCGCCTATTCCAAGTCTCCTTGTTGATGCTGGAGAATTAACTTTAGACCTTTACCGAAAGTCTTCTATTATTCGGTATTGGTTTAGGTTGCAAAGACTTCCCAGTCTTTCTTAGCCTGTCAGACTGCAAACTTTGTAAGGCATTGTAGATATTTTGAGTTACACCCAAAATCTCCTCAACCTTATGGTGGTTTTCGGGTAAAACAATTATTAAACGTCTTGATATAGCAAGAAATGGAGTTCTTCCATTTAGGATATCAGCAACCCCTCCATGGAAATTACCAGAGATATCTTTTTGTAAATATTTTATTGGTATAAAAAGAACATGACTGAATTAGAAGCCAGGTCTCTCTTCATGAACATGTCGAAGAACATAGGGAATCGACTTTTATATATACAGATGGCTCCAAATCTGATGCTGGCGTTGGATTTGGAGTATATAGCGGTTCTTTTAATTGTAGAGGTGCACTTCCTCTAGTATCTTCCATATTTACTGCAGAACTATATGGCATATTAACCGCTATTGAGAAAATAGCATTAAAAGATGAGGGCAATTTTACATTTTTAGTGATGCAAGAAGTGTCCTTCAAGCTTTAGGAGTTTTTAATTCTAGTAACCCTTTGGTTTTAAAGATTTTAGAGTGGCTTTTTATTATTGGTCTGAAAGGCATAACAGTTCGATTTTGTTGGGTTCCGGCCCACGTAGGTGTGTGTGGAAATGAGGAGGCAGATTCACTGGCAAAGAATGCTGCAGCTGAGTTGCTACCAAGAAGGTATCCCATTCCATGTAATGATTTTTTACCTACAATTAAGAATTTTATTTATAATAATTGGCAAAAGCATTGGGAAAGCTTAGCTGATAATAAGATGAGAGAAATAACAAATGTTATATCCCCTTGGAAATATAACGTGATGCCCCGAAAGTGGGAGACTACTCTTTGTCGTCTCCGAATTGGTCACACCCGGATGACACATGAGTTTTTGCTAGCTGGCCAACACCAACCATATTGTGACGACTGTTTGATACCCTTGACCGTGAAGCATTTGTTGACTGAATGCCCCACTTATAGCACGGAAAGAAATAGATATCTGTTTGAGGGTCGAGGTGAGGATGGCAGGTTCATCCTTGCCTAGATTCTTGGACATGATGTGCCATACAATGCAAGTGGCATTTTTAGATTTATTTCAGAAGCAGGTCTTCTGAAAGCTATTTAACTTTTACAATGATATATTTGCTTTTATGGTTTTAATTGAATATACTTTTATTCTTTATTTATAATAAACGATATCGGCGTCAATGACCTTCGATGTCAGGATGCCAGAAAACTTCAAATCATTCATTCATTCATTCATTCAAAGACCAGGTCTTCTCAGACAGCCATATTTCGGACAGTTTCATCAAGGAATATCCACTCTTACCTTGACAGGCTTCAGACTGTCAGGAAACTTAGCAGAGCAAAAGGCTTTTCATGGTCAGCTGCAGAGGCTATTGCAAGATGTAGACATCAGTCCTCTTGTAAGGTCTACCAGAATGTGGACTTTCTGCTCTATTTGAGATCCTCTAGGTGTTTATCTGCCTCTACCAATAGAGGGTACAGGGCCATGCCGAGTTCTGTCTTTAGGCACAGAGGTTTGGAACTGTCATCGAACCAAGATCTGATTGACCTTATCAAATTTTTTTTACATCCAAGCAGAGGAAGATAGACTAGGTCACCTGGAACCCCGTTGTAGTTCCAAAGTGGCTATCTGACCCTACCCTTGAGCCCCTTCATTCCACATTAAGAGATTTAACTAGGAAAACCCTTTTCCTTGTCACTTTAGGTACTGCCAAGAGGGTCAGCAAACTGCAAGCCATAGATAAAAGGATTGGATTCTCTCGAGATGCAGTCTTCTTGTTTACTCTTGATTTCATGGCCAAGAATGGGGCACCTTCCAAGCCCCGGCACCATACTTTCACCATTCAGAATTTAATGGAGATCCTTTGCTCAGAAGAGGAAGAAAGAGCTCTTTGCCCCATAAGGGCATTGAGATATTACCTGGACAGGACCGAGAGGATCAGAGGCCCCTCTAGCAACCTCTGGTGCTCTGTGAAGAACCCTTCCTGACCCCTTTCCAAGCATGTATAATCATTTTTTTAAGGGACCTTATTACTTAGGCTCATTCAGGGATGCAAAAGGACATTTTACCTTTGTTTGAGGTTAAACCCCACAAGATTGGAGCAGTCCACTACCTCGTTAGCTTTTAGACATAATTTGTTTATTTCCTCTAGTTTACAGTCAACTCGTTTATTTCCTCTATTTTACAGTCTACATATTGTAGGTGTAAATTGATTTTTCCAACATTATATACATGAAGTGGAACAGTTTTTGAGAACTGCAGTACCCTTGGTTCATTGTCAGTTGCTGGCATGGTAGTGGGGTATGAAGCATAGGAAGCATTCCTTCAAAACTCTATCTCTTTGCCTTGATATAGGCAGTTGCTGGCATGGTATTAGGGGACAAAGCAAATGAAGCATTCCTTCTCTCCTCTATCTCTGCCTTGATATAGGCAAAGAGCTAGAGGATAAAAGGAATGCTTCCTATGCTTCGTCCCCCAATACCCTGCCAGTAACTGTGTGTCGAGTCTTGGGGAAGTCCAAGGGTACCATGTTCTGGAGCACCCACCAGTTTTTAGTGGATGGGTGGTGGTTTATTTTTGAGTAGGTGACAGCATTGTCTGGATGCTTTTTATTGTGGTATTGCACCCAGGGCAAGGGCACTTACTGATACTTTGCTAGCCATCGAACATATCCTTCTCTGCAAAGCTCCCACCTAAGTAGAGGTGCTCCACGGCTATACTACCATGCCACAACAGGCAAAGGTGAGAATCAACCAGAGGCAGTATCTTCCTGCAGTAGCTCTTTGACAAGGTAAGGAAACAGCAAGCATTGTATCAGTGCTAGCAACTTTTTTATTTAAAATTCATTGCACTTATTGAATGTATTGGAGTAGAGTATGTCCATGTATCCCACCTGCTATCAATGTGGGATTTAGCTATGTAAATACTTGGTAAGTTACTTTTATCAAAATGTTATTTTCATGATAAAATTAAGTTTCATATATACTTATCAAGTAATTACAGATCGGAGCCCTCCTTCCTCCCCTCTCATGGACAAAAGGGCACAAACGAATTGAGCTCTTCAGTTTTGTTGTTTCTATTGTTCCCTGAAAGTGGGTGGGGTTAGTCACCTACACCAAAACAATTGAGGCGCTACTACAATTTTTAAAATTTAAGCTGCCTCGTGAGTTAAAACTATAGCTATGTAATTACTTGGTAAGTATAAATGAAACTTACATTTCATTGTAAGCAACCAATAGTTAAAATTAGACAAATCTCTATGCTAATTAACGGGGCTGGCCGGTAAGCCAATATATGGTGGTATAGGGCGAAAAATGCAAAATCATAAAAAAATTCATGGAGCTTCATATGGCAATGGAGAATACATATACAAAATATTTTGTCAAATTCCTCTTACTTTCGTAATTACAGGGTAATTAGTAAAAGTAACTCATTAAGTCAAAACATTGATCCGTACAAGAAAATGCAGTATATCTTCTGTTACCATAAATTTTGATAATTATTACATTTTGATATCAAGCAAATCATGAGCAATGGCATCTGTAGAGATTCCATGAGTCACAAGACACACCCTTCAATGTGAGCAAAAACATCGGAGAGAGTACACATGTGAGTTTCACCTCTGGCATTCGCTTGCTTTTACATCTGTTTTTCTTTGTTTCGGCAAGACTTTCATCATGCCAAAGTTGATAAGATAGGCTAAACAGCTCGCTAACATACAGAAGAAGAAAATTTGCTTTAATAAGAGTTCAGAAGATCATAATATCGGCCATATTAGCGGGGTTAATAAAGGAGAGAGAGAGAGAGAGTGTTGTGGAAGGAGCGCTTGTCTCGCCTGACGCAGTGCCCCAGGAGCCTAAGAAGCAAGATATTGAGCAAAGGGATCTTCATTTATGATTAAATTATGATACATAACATAGGTTTGGTTTATTAATACCCAAAAATTAATATAAAATTAATAATAATCATGATTTATTAACATTGTTTATGTAAAAATGCAAAGAAAAACTTTGAATGCCTGTATCTCAAAACTATAGTTATTGACTCAAATCCTATCTTCTCCCTTAGTTTTAAAGCTATAGCATTGAAATTTGGCATATAACTTAGAAAGACATTACAGAACAATCAAATGGAGCTTTTTTCAAATTATTTGTTTTATTTCTTCTTGCATTTTTTTCCTGTTTTATATATATATATATTCTATATAGTATATTATATGATTATATATATATAGATATATATATATATATATATATATATATATATATATATATATATCATGAAAAATCATATGCAGCAAAAAAAAAAAAAAAAAAACATTTGATTGGAAGTCTACATCAGGTCTATATATGGTAGTAATCCCAGGTCGTAATATTAAGTATCAAGGGAGGAGATAGAATTTGAAAAACGGTTATTTTCGGGATAATTCGCCCTGGTGTCACAAAACCAAAGGTCAAAGGCAAAATTAGTGTAAGGTTTGGAGATGTCCCAAGTCACCTTATTAAGTGGTATGAATGTCAAAGTCCTGTCCTTAGAAAACTGCATTAGCCAACTGGCCCCTTTGATATTCAAGGGTTAAGAAGGCATTTAAAATCAGCATTTCGTTGTATGCAAAGTTGCCACTACAGTAGCAATCAACTAGAAAGGTGTTCTTTGTAATTGAAGTCAGATTCATTACAACTTTATCTGATGGTTTTTATAATTTTCTCAGTAGCTTAGTTAGATGAGGCAAGTGGTGGTGGTGGATATAGATTTTACCCCTCTAAATACTATGGACTTTTGAAAATGGATTGTTTTGACGACTATTTGATCGTAGAAATGCATGTGGGTTTTGCAGGAATGCTTTCTTTAAAATTACATTTTGAGATCACTATGTTACTGTTATTTCCTCTCTCTTTTTGTTTTTAGCTTCAACCGTCTGGATTTACCTCCTTATCAGTCATATCATGAACTACGAGAGAAGTTGATCAAAGCTATCGAGGGAACTGTTGGCTTTGCTGGCGTAGATTAAATGGAAACTCACAGGGTTAGAGTTATTGGATGACAAGCTTTAGAATTAAATAATCTACATAAGATTTGAAAATGGATTACTTAAAACATAAATACATATATATTTTTTGACATTTATGACTGCTACACTCAATTTACTTTGGAAATAAGCACAGTATGAAAAACCAAAATTTTCATATTGGACAATATAACACACGTGAATATGATGGCCTTGATTTTTCTTTGAGTAAGGATTTATATGTATTGTGCTGTAATTTGATGTGGTAGGTATTTACTGTATCATTATTAGTTCATTGTTTGTGTTAAAAATTTTTGTAGCTTATGTTAATGTAGTTGATGTAGTTTATAAAACAAAAACTGTGAACATACTTGTATTATATATCTCACAAAATGTTACAAAGTCAGATGTTGATTTTTGTTAGGTCTCAGGATGCACAGCAAGTGTAGCTTGGTGCATCTTGGAATTCGGTCCTTGTACTCCACAAGGTTAGTGAAATGGGAATCTTATGATTTTGTATCAATATTATTTATATTTTTCTTGCTTTCACAAACTAGTGTGTTATTATAATTATTATTATTTTTTTATTATTATTATTATTTTATTATATTATCATCATTTTGAAACCCATAGTTTATAAGTGGATTTGGGTGTAAGTGGAAACTAATTGCAAATGTGATATACTACAAATGATAGCCATTGTTAAGAAGTTTACTTAGAGTGGTTAAACAAACACTTATGGTTATCAAAGAGTGATAGCGATTATTGAATTTTATAAAGATGAATGGTTGTTATTTGAGTTTGAGATTATAATAACTGGTTAGTATGAATGTCTTTGGTTTTTATAGAGTATATATATATATCTACAACACATAACTTTTAATTTGATTGCTATATATTTGCATTACTTGCATGTATATACTGTATTATTCTCTCTCTCAGTGTTATTAGTACTGTACTTCTCTCTTATTAATAATTTGCACTAGAATTATTGGAATTTTCCCCTTAACAAAAGTCTAGTAATTATTATCCTTCTTTGGTGGAATCCTTTATTTTTAATTTTGTGCAATATCTTAGTTTATTTGTACTTCTTGGTAGTCTTGAATATGGAGAAATAACTACATACTATGCATGGTCACTTACTGGTATATACTGTCCAATAACAGTTGGACATGTGAATTGTTAATGTATACCTTCAATGGATTATGTTGAATGTTGTACTATAGCACTGTACATTGGAGATTAAAATATTTATTTAAAATAGTATAGGTGTTATTACCTTATTCCACTCTGGAGGATGAAAATTTTGTAAACAAACAAAGCTGGAAATGTAGAGATTATATGAATTGTTCTTCTCTCCAAATTGGTTGTAAGCAAAAATATTAGTAAAGTTTATTCACTTTTGAACTGAAGTTTGTTTACATTGTCATATGGGGCTCTCCATACTGCATATTATATTAAAGAATTTGTGAATTATTTTTCCTATTCGCTATGCAGTATTTAAGTCTGGCATATGTTTCTGTCCACTCTTCTCATTCTTTTGGTGGTGGTGTGTATTCTCTACAGTGATGCCTATAATATATAGTTCTGAGATACCAAGACCTTTTCCTTTATTCAGATTGCAACAGTTTAAACTAATTTGTGATACCTTTATAAATATATACATACATAGATTTTTATGTAGTTGGATAAGTAGGAATGGTGTAAAGCTGCAATTGCTTGTGACTATTGCGTTGTTTCTGATATTAGTTTTATAAGAATGTTGTGAAAAATGAGCATATCTCAGCTCTCAGCTATTCCAGATATTTTGATATGAGATATGATTATTGTTTGAAAGCAGCATAATAGGATTTGTATGTTTCCTTTACTTTCAGTGTATGTTGGGGTGTACAAATGTGAGTGTATGTTGAAGTATGTAGACTTATAAAAGACTTATGTGTTGGTTGGGTGCTCCACAGGCTTACTGTGCATGGTTAATTTTTCTTTTCATAATGTCTTAAGCTCCACATTGATTAGAAAATGAAGGTCCGTTACACTTACAACACATCTCTTCTTCCCCATGTGCTAGGTGTAATTGTTTGATAGTTTACTAGCATATGGTAAGATGACATCCATCTTGAAAGAAATACATTCAGAGTTACCCAGGACAAGTGGTTTACTTTGGTTTTGATGTACTAAGCATTGGATTGGTTGTTATAGAGAGTTTGGAAGTAAGCTGGAATTATTTTAGTGGAAAATATAGGTAATTCAATGGGTGTTCCTCAATTTAATCAGATGGCCATCAGTTGTAAAGAAATAAGCTGTAAGTCACTATGGTAATGAAAATAATGATTGGTTATCAGTGGTTTTCTATTATAAAGCTATGCCTGTACATGAAGCATTTCAGTGTTCTATTTAATGCTAGAGCCTAAACTTTTTCTTTCAAGAATTTTGATGGACCTTTATTCTCTTTACCAACACGTACAACAAACATACAAATTCATTTTCTTCAGCCATATTTTGGCTCATGAAAAAACTTCATCTTTGAAATGTTTGTGTTGGTATGCCCTGTAAAGAGATTTTCTCATCTAGTTGTGATATTTGAATCACTTACTCTCTGTCCATGTGTGGATAAGTATTTTGCTTTATCGAGACGTCCCATCTATCAAATGCAAAAGGACATTTTCACATAGGCCCTTGTTAATGCAAAAGTAGGTTTTCATGAGAACAAATTAAACTTCATTTAAAAGTTGAAATTTGATATATCTGTATAACCAGGACTTCTTGTGTGAGGAACATTTTTAGGCAATCATATAAGAAATGAAATCTTTGGAAGCATGATTTTTTTTACATTAGGGTATATATTGTTATTAGCCTTCTTTTGATTATAATAAGATTTAATTATTGGAAAGACACTAGTTTTTTCCCTTCTGAAATTGTGGTTGTAATGTAAAGTTTTAAAAAGTATTGACAAGAATGTGAAAACTACTTTTGCATTAATATTCTCTTCATTTAATATCTTCTAACATAGACAAAAACAGAAGCACAGCAAAACATTGGATTGGTCTCTTCATTTCTATAGATACTATATGTATACTTGTAAATAAAAAGAATTGTGAATATATTTTTATTCCAGACTTGATTATCAAGAAAACGTTGTAGGAAATTTGTTTGGATTCTACAGTATGTATTTCAGATTGAAAAGATGTGTTTTTCATAATCTAATTTAATTGGGTTATGGTGGGCATTTAAGTAATAAATTTAAAAAGTCCTTCACAGGCTTTGCATATAATTCAGTGATTATTAGAGTCATAATGTTACTGTAGGATGATACATCAAATGAGCCCGTGCTCTTCTGATTATTGTGACGTGTTAGCAATTAGATACTTTTAAGAATTTTGTGTGTATACTCTGTGGTATGCATTTTGTCTGAATCTTTTTCCTATTTAGGGCTAGGTAAATGACCAATTGTATTAGCTATTCTAGGGCTATATAATGATTTTATTACTGTACTTTAAAAAATTTTATACTCGTAGACTTTTAATATATACACAAACTTTTGATTATAGGTAAGCCTAGGCAGCTTCTGTGCAGCACAAGAGCATTTGTGGTTTGCTGTTGTGCTTCACAGTACACTTTCAGAGACATTTCTGCTTGTTAATGAAATAGGACAAACCAATTCTTGATCACCTGTTTGTTCATTGTTTCATTGCTTCTCTGGCATAATGATACAAAAAATATGTAAGTCCATTGTAAGTCCATTTCCCTTTAAGGTTTTAGAAATCTGTCCCACGTTTCGTAGGGCGACCCTTCTGCAAGTATGACTGCTTGTGCTTATGATTTCATATTAAAGGATAAAAGTTTTTTAGACTTCTTATTCCCTCCCCTGTTGTGGTCTAGCATTTGTCTGTTCATCATGACTACATTTTTCTGTGGATGGCTTAAGGCTGCTGTGGTCTCTCTCTCTCTCTCTCTCTCTCTCTCTCTCTCTCTCTCTCTCTCTCTCTCTCTCTCTCTCTCTCTCATTTTTAAATATTGCAGTAGTAGTTTACTAATCCTGTAATGTTAATGAGTAGAGAGTTGTTGTTTGATTTTATTTTCTTTTTCAGGGAGATTCATAGTTTGTAAATTACTGTAGTTTCATTCCCCTCTATTTTCACTTACCACATATTGTAATGTCATTCTCTGTGACCCTGTCTTTTTATCACTTACATAATGCTCTTCAGTGCTCATTTTTTTCATGATATTTTGTAGTTGTGTGTCACATCAAACATAATTAGTTTGATATACTGTATTTATAGTTCAAGAAGGCATGTGTGATTGATGGTCTTTTTACTGTTTACCAGAGGTATCAGTTATGGATTTTTTTTATCCTTTTGTTTAAATAACCACACCACCTAAAGTCTTAAGTTTTCTGCTGGCCTTAATCCTTTCTATATTTTTCTTGTTATATATAGTGTTTTTTTCTTATGTATGATTATTTTAAAGACAGTGACCGTCTTGTACTTTCTATATTCTACTGTAGGTGAATACATTGTCAGTGTTTGTCAGCAGTAAGTATATTTTAATTTTGTAATCTTAACATTCCTGTAAGCTAAATATAAAACCAGTTGCTCAGAGCAGAGTATAGTATTAATTAACCTTGTAGTCTTCATGTTTAGACATTTCAAGAATTCACTGCTTCACAGGATATTTTGAAAGAACCTTCCAGTGTTGGTTTTGTCTGTGAGAGCTAGCACAGTATGACATATTACTTCCTTTCACAGATTCTTTTATTATATTTTTAGCATACAATATGGGCATATGGCGTCTGATTACTTTAAACATCATTAAAGTAATCAGACAAACTAGGTACACAGTAATATGAGGAGCAGAGCACTCAAAAATTATGATGAATGTGTGCAGACATGGGTTTTTTGAAAGCCTTTTGAAAATGTTCAACCTCCCTACCATGTGCATTTTCAAGAGTTTTTTACTAGCATTTACAACATACATTTTCAATTTCCAATTATGCTGCCTGCTGTTGTTAGGCAGTAAGTAAAAAGTAAGGCTGCCAGCTGGAATGTATATCAGACGGATATCAACTTGCAATACAAATGTGATTAATTAATTGATAAACATTAGATAAAGAAATATACATAAATATGTATTCATATACATATTCAGTTATTCTTCTGTACCTATGTACTGCAGCCTCTGGGTAATATATACATTTAAAACTACAAAATTTAAGTAGCTGGAAATGGTTAAGGTTACCATTTCAGTATATACATAGACTGAATGATAATCCTTTCAATATTTCCCCTTGAGAATATAAAATTGTGTTGAAAGGATATATTCTATGTAAAATTACCAAAATTTATTCATTTGGAAGTCTTGAAAAATGAATTAAAATTCAGTATGAAGAAATTTCTTGCCTGGCCTGAGCAAGTACGTAGTATGCTGCTGTGGTAGAGTATTCTGTATTTGGTAAACAATCTTGTAATACTACTTTGAAAAGGAGTACATTCATTATAATAGCTGTTAGTAATGGGGATTATTTTTTTTATCATACTATGTCAAAGGTACTTCGAGTAAACATTTCCTCAGTCAGCAGAAAAGCCTGAACTTGGTAGGGTAGGGAAGATTTTCTATACAGTTCTGTAAGTACATCTCATGCGACGTACTGTAGTATATTTAAGGTTCTTTTCAGCATGCCTTTGGCCCCAAGCTGCTACAACTTTCATTCCCTTTACTGTACCTCCTTTCATATTCCCTTCAATCTTAACTTTCCACCCTTTCCTAACAATTGATTCAGAGTGCAACTGCCAGGTTTTCTTCCTGTTACACCTTTCAAACCTTTTACTGTCAATTTCGGTTTCAGTACGGAATGACCTAATAGGTTTCAGTGCTTGGCCTTTGGCCTAAATTCTATATTCATCTATTCTATACAGTACAGTACTAGGTTTTCTGGTCTTCACTGATGCCACCAAACCTTGTTCTGTTTTTAACTGAATCCACCTACACAGCAGAGAGATTTTTCCCTGTAAGTAAAGACCTCAGGTTTGTTACTTATGAAAAATACAAATTGATTAAAAGTTTGTCATATTTTAATATTGTCAAAATATGAATTAGTATATAGAAGTTACCTTTGTCAAAATCCGAGCTATACAGAAGTTATCTTTGTCAAAAATCTGAATTATAGAGAAGTTATTTTTGTCAAAATCTGAATTATAGAGAAGTTATCATGGCATGATCACTTTACATTGATATTATTTGTATCCCAAATGTTCCCATATTCACCAGTGTTGTCTGTCAGACAAGGAGGAGTCTCTCTCTCTCTTCTCATGCAGTCTGGATCTAAATTAGGACTCTGCCAATAACATGACTTGTGAAAACTGTGCACAAGCTAACAATACTTAAGGGATGGGGGGAAGGTCTCTCTCCTCTCCCCTCTCTCTCTCTCTCTCTCTCTCTCTCTCTCTCTCTCTCTCTACAGTATGATTAATGAGTTTGTATGAAAAAATTTGTTTTACATCAAATTGATTACTTTTACTTAGCCTTTTGTGTATCTGTGTAAAACAACGTATTACTTTAATCATAGGAAAAACTTATGGTGATTCATGTTGTTTCAGTGCCCTTCAGATTGCAGGTAGCAGCTTTGGATCACAGCTTGCAGTGCTTTCCCAAGTAATTTCTTGATTGGTGTTTTTTCAGTTTCATTTCCTTTGTTCTTTGTGACTTCATTACATACACTACTAAAAATTCCAGATTTTCAGTGGACAGTGAAAAGACAGGCATAAGATCCATAAGGTTCCTTCATTGCTGACCAGTGATAGGAAGTAAATACCTTTTTGTTTTCATACTGCACTGATTTTCTACCAGTTTTGTCCTTGTGTGGGGGTAGTGCCATTAGTGCACCTCACATGGTGCACTGTAGGCATCACTAAAGGGTCTTTGTAGCGTCCCTTCATCCCCTAGCTGCAACCTTTCATTCTATTGCTGTTACCTCTGTTCATATTCTTTCTTCCATGTGACCTTCCACCCTCTCTAACAATTGTTTCATAGTGGAGCTGTGGGATTTCCATCCTGTAACACCTTTAAAACCTTGCTGTCAATTTCCCTTTTAGTGCTGAATGACCTCAGAGGTCCCAGCACTTAGCCTTTTGCCTAAATTCTATGTCCTACCGGTTTTGTAAGTCCTTATGGTTCATTACATTCCCTTTAATCATATGATTCCTCCTTTCCATGGACAGAAAATACCGATATACCTACTCTTTCTGCGTAAGATTGAAAAGCCTTCACTGCACAACCCCAGATAATCTGCATTTGACACTGACCTCTCTTCTCTTTTCTCTGTAGAATGGAATGGAATGCATATAGAGTTTAGGCCAAACGCCAAGCATTGGGACCTATGAGATCATTCAGTGCTGGAAAGAAAAATGAGAGTAGGTAAGTTTGAAATAATTGTTAGGAGAGAGTAGATTGCAAGATGGAAAAAAGATATGAATGGGATAGTGCCTCATTGCTATTCTCAGGATCACCTTTATGTGAAGTTGTTGATCGTGCGGTTATTATTTTCAATATCTTCTTCATTTGCATAATTCATTTCCTTGCTTTATTTTCTCTTGTCAGGCCTTTTTTTTCTTTTCTTTTTGCAATAACATAAGTTGCCATGCTGAAATTATGTACTGTATATGGGACCAGCCAACCTTCATTGCCTTTCCATACAAAGTTACTGTAAATTTGTCTATATTTTACTGTACTTTTATTTATTGTTACAGTACCACACATAGCCTCCTCGTTATCTCAGACATTAGTCATTCATGTCTCAGTTTTCTATTTTTTGCTGGGTTGAGAACCATTTTATATGGCACAATTTTCTGTACTGTTTACTTGCTGTGCCTTACCGTTAATTTTGGGCTTCTTAGTGTTATATTTTAAAAAGTTAGCCTTGTTCCGATACAAATCTTCATGTTATATGAGGCTTTCACTAGAACAAGAGCATGTTTTCATACAATAAGAAACTGAAAAATGACAAAACTGGCAACTTTCAAATTGCATTATTTGCATTAATATATAAACTAGGACATAACTTTAATTATTAAATAAAGATCATTGTGTCTACTTACATCTATCCATGATAGAATTAACAAAACCCAACCTAACTGGAGATGTGTGGCATAATTTTCATTAAATGATATAGACTACATTATTAAAAATAATCCTTAAAAGTTAATTTGTATCCTGTTAATGGATTTAAAAAACTTTAGTTAAAATATGTCATCTTTGGTAGTGTGTAAACTGTTCACATTCACTAAATCTGTGGAACTACATTGGCCATAATATGCACATTCATCTTCCCAGTTTCCTAATATATTTGGATACAGTTTCATTGAGACTTAACAATCAAAACATAATGAAATGTGTAACTGCTGTTCTATGCTATATCTCCAAACTTAAGATGAAAAACGTTCTTCTGTGTATGAACCACCACTGCACATTATTTCATCATCACAATGAACTCCAGGGTAGATATTTTACTATCCTAGCCTATTCGATTTCCGAGGTATATATTAATAGGTGCTGTAATCTGGTTTGTGCAGGGTGCGTAATGGGCACACAAGGTTAACTCGTGGCTTTCTTATGTCTAATCAGCCACCTCCAGAATGTGATACCTGTCAAACCAGAGTAACTGTGAAACACATTTTAATTGAATGCTCTAAGTATTCACATATTAGACTTAAATACTTTGGCTCATCTGCTAGAATGCAGGACATTCTAGGAGATGACGACACAAATATTTGCAAGATTTTGACATTTTTAACAGATATAGAGTTATTAAAACATATATAAATAATTTTATTAGATACAGATACATTAAAATATATATATAAATAATTTTATTCATACAAATTTATTTTAAATGTGTACAGTAATGTTTTATCAATTTATTTATTTTTTAAAAAACTAAATGACTAAAAATATATTTATTTAATATGATAATTTTAACAGATTTTATCTGCATTAAGCAGCCAATTGGACTTAGTCGGAAATGGCTGCTTAAAAAAATAATAATAATAACAATAATAATTTTCTTGAATTTGTGGGAAGGTATTTTCCTCAAAAATTCCACATCAAAAAGTTAATTTTTTTTTTTGCTATACGGGATAAATCATACACAGAAACTCCAAGTCTGTATGTAGAACTTTTCATCTAATGATTTAAAGTCACCGATACAATTTAAGAAAATCATTTTGGCTGCAGCATAAATTCCTGGCGCTAAATATACTATACTGTTTTTTTTCATCTGTCCATCCGCCTGTGGTGCTTTTGTATGGTAACAATGCGTCCTGGGCTTTAGATAGTTACGCTATTTGTAAGTTTTAGGTAAATAAAAGGATATCTGGCTGTACATTTGCAACTGAAAAGTGTTTTAATAATTTACTGTATGCGAATTACACCATTAATATTCGAAATAGGATATTATTATAATCGTTGAATGTAAGCTGACGTAACTATCTAAAGCCCGGGACGCAGTGTTACCATACAAAAACAGAGTATATTTACAGAAACTTGCTGTTGTTGTTCAGTGATCATGTATAGAGAGAGAAACTGTGATTTTTTTTTTTTTTTTTTATAATTTTGAGTTGGTTTCCACCAAATATAACAATGCACAGGTTCTTTAAGGCCTTAGATATAAATGATGGCTCATAAAATGTTAAGTAAGACTATGATCACTGAAGAAGAGAGATGGAAAGATATATCTTTTGCGTTATTTGCTATGATAAGAATGCCATTATTAACCTGAAACTACAATCAACTTGTGTTTAAAGTTATTTTGTTATTGGTATCAATGCAAAATAAAATAACTGACTAGAATGTACACTCAATATGTAGTAAAGTTTCTGAAAATGGAGTATCATGGGACTGTGGTGTTGATGAAAGAAGACACAGGAGAGGCATGTTAAACAGCGTAATTTATGTGCACAAGCACTGATGCTCAGCAGAGCTATTTGATCAGTTGAAAACTTGTATAAAAAAAGAAATATAGTATACTTTCAGGAATTTCTGAAAGCTCATTCTAGCTGTACTACACCCCATAGGGGAGTAGTCCCACCAGTGCACTTCATATGGTGCACTGTAGGGATTACTTGAAGTTCTGTGCAACATCTCTGAAGCCCCTATCTGCAGTCCTTTTCATTCCTTTTGCTGGACCTCAACTCGCACTTCTTTTTTTTAATTTTTCTTACCCCCTCCTAACAATTGTTTCAAATTGCAACTGTGAGGCCCTCCTCTAGTTACACCTTTAAAACCTTTTCCATGTATATTTACTCTCAGTTTCCCCTTCAGCACTGAATGACTTCATAGTTTCCAGCATTTGACTTTTGCCTAAATTTGATGTTCCAGTTCTATAGCTGTATACCACAGAAAGTTTTTTACACTTGATTGTCAGTGTATTCATATACGTATCAGCAAAACTGGGAGGAACATCTTATATATTTTATCTGTATCATGTAATACCATTTAACAGCTGGAGTTTGGAATATGCAACTGATTAAGCCTTCCAAAAAAAGTTCTGTATACTAAAGAATCGGTTATTTTTCATCGTTGTGATATGTAAATAGAGCAGATGATAAATAAGGCAAACATGTTGTGTGAAGATGCCAAGGGGTAATAAATGTAACAACTTATTACGTATGTTGAAATAACCATTGGTTCCATGCAACGTAAAAACACCTTACAAACAAAGAACCTGGTATAATTTCTAAACTGTCAAGAGGAGTTTGATAAAGTATGCCAGTGTAATGTTGTCATTCAATTTTAGTCTCTTAAAATATTACCTTATGTCAGAAGGGGATTCCATTTCCTTATCAAGAACCAAACAATATAATACTAGTTGGTAAGTCTTGGGTATTTTGTGATTATACTTTTTCACTATTAATTTTGAAAGTAATAATTGGAACTTTTAATGGAGTTTTTCACATTTAATTGGAGATTTGCTTAAATTTAATGTCTGGGATATAGAAATGATGTGTCATTATAACTTAATAGTTTTTGAAAAGCCATTACAACCTCCTTTTTTTTAAAAGACCCTGTAGTGGGGTAGTGCCATTAGTGCACCGCCATTACTTAAGGTTCTTTGTGTGTGCCTTTTGCCCCCAGCTGCAATCCCTTTCATTGTTTTCACTTTCATATTCTCTTCCATAGCACAACTGTGAGGTTATCCTCCTGTTACACCTTTCAAACTTTTTACTGTCAATTTCTGTTTTAGCGCTGACTGACCTCAAGTCCCTTTGGCGTAAATTCTGTATTGAGTTAATTTTTTGAAAAATCATTCCGACCCTAATTGATTTTAGGTACAGATGTTCAGGTCGTTAGCCTAGTTTTTGTTTAATGATTTGTGCCACAGGAAACGTTAAGGTGAACATCACTGTGAAATAACAGCAACAAACCCTTAAATGATGAGAACTTACTGACCGTCTTCTTCCTATTTGTACTGTTCTCAGTGCTCTCCTGGGGTCTCTATTCCCATCCATTCACTCAACATGTCCAAACGATTTCTGCCTTCCCCTCTTCAGCCTGATAGTGACTGGCACTTGCCTCAATCTCATCCTGATGTCTTTATTCCTAACAAAATTGTCCCATTTAATACCAAGTATCTTCCTCAGCAGCTTCATCTCAAAAGCATCCAACCTTCTCTCCTCTGTTCTGGTCAGTACCCAGGTGGGCGAACCATACATCAGGACTGGCAGTACTACTGCATTGAATATTCTCATCTTAGTTTTCAAGCTGATTCCATGCCTTGACCACAAGTTTCTTTTCAGAACTTCAAAAGCTCATGTTGCTCATAGTTTTCTTCTTTGTATATCCTCAATTTGCCTACCGTCTGCTGTTACCACACTTCCCAAGTATACAAACTTCTCAACTTGCTTGAGTTCCTGTCCTCTGATTGACATATCTTCCATGTGCACCCAACCGTCATCCCTTCTCACAACCATGATCTCGCTCTTCTTTGTGCTGATGTTCAAGCCAAAATTCTGTCTGTCTCCATCCTCATTACCATACCTACCAGCACCAACCACGTATCAGCAACCAATGCAACATCATCAGCAAAGTCCAAATCCATAAAAACTTCTCCACCAATACTAGCCCCTCTGTTTTCGTTCTCCATCACTCTTCTCATTATGTGGTCAATATATACATTAAACAAGGTGGGTGACATAACACATCCCTGTCTTAGCCCACTTTCAACTGGAAACCAGTCACTTTGCTGCCCATCTGTCTGTACACAGCTGCACACACCTTGGTACCAGTTCTTTAGTATCCTTATCACTTTTAGTGGTATACCATAGTGTTCTGCCACTCTCCACATTCCGTACTGAATCATACGCTTTCTACAAGTCTATAAAAGCACAGATTATTGGCTTTGCATACTCTCATCTCTTCTCAATTATCTGTCTTAAGGTGAAAATTTGGTCCACTGTTGACCTTCCACTTCTAAAACCACACTGCTGTTTTCTAAGTTTCTCTTCTACTGTAGGTCTTATTCTGTCAAGTATCACTCTCATGAATATCTTCCCTGGGACTTATAGTAAACTTGTGCCCCGATAGAATTCTTTCAAAATACCTTGCAAACAGATTCCTTTACTCCATTTCGTCTGCGACCAAGTTCCCATCTTCAACCAACATGCCATCACTTCTTTCAAACCTTTTCTGGTTTGCAGTCCTCAACAATCTCACAGCTGCAAACATAGCCCTGCTCTCGCCAGTTTCTATAACTACCTCGACTTCGGTAGCTCTTTCTTCCCAAAATATGTTTTGATCAGCTCTCTATTTCTTCGTCTTTTTAGTTGTTTCTTCTCTAGGTCCTGTTCATCATCCATTTGAACTCTCAACCTTTGTTGCTCTTCACTTGAAGCTTTTGCTTCATCACTGAACCAAGGTTTGCTGTTACTTCTCTTATAACCTAACACCTCTGTTGCTACGTACCTAGTATCTGAACTTAATATTGCCCAAGATTCCTCTGAATCCATATCTATATTCTCCATACCAATTAATGCCGTAAATTTGCCTCCTACCTTCACCACGTACTGTTGTTTAAGGAGAGTGAGGGAGAGAGAATTTTTAATGAGTCTGCCAAACACTTGACGTAATGACTTTTCTCTCTCTCCCTCCCTTGGGAAGCAAGAGGTTTTTTTTTTTCTTTTAGAAGAGGCGTTTATGCAAGTTTGAATTCTAGACATTATTGGAATTATATTTGCCTTGTCTGAAAGAGGTGCTCTCTCTCTCTCTCTCTCTCTCTCTCTCTCTCTCTTCTCTCTCTCTCTCTCTCTCTCTCTCTCTCCTGTCATTTTCTTTTCAGCTTTCTATGGGTCACCAGGCATGATGGTTGAGCAAAGGCCACAGCAAAAGGGCACAATATCAAGGAAAGTACCGAAGGCTGCTAAAGGTCAAGCTAGAGTATTGACGTGGCATCTGCGATGCTGCCTTTTATAGCTGGAAAAAAAGTCACAATTTGGCTACTGCGCACCCCCTCCGCACAACTTGAGGTGTTGCCAAGTACATCATGTACGTTGTAATAGACAACGTACGTTGAAATTGCTCATTAAGTCTGCTATAATCACATTACATCAGTTGAAAGAGCAATCACACACACTCTTGTATGTCGGCTTGACATGAAGACTTTTGACAGTTGTCGTGGCTTGACCACATCTACTAAATGCGGCAGTTATCACAATCACTCTGAGGACGTCATGAAACTCTGCAACAGTGTGACAAAACATGGAGACTTGATCATAATTCGATCATAATTCAGTTGTAATACTGCTCTTATCACAGTTGCGGACTTGATTTGCCGATGTCTGATCTAGCCTTAATACTACATACAAGGTATGCTAGTTTCAATGGAGGTTTAAGTACGTGAGCTTTTTGTTTCACTGAATGATAGGCTAATTAGGTCGAAACTTGTATTGGTTACCCAAACCATTATTATGAGTTTGATAGCCTATAAAGTTTTAAAATTTACCTTTGTGGATTAAAAATTTAAGATTTTTTGTAATATAAATTAGTTGCTTAGTGGTCTTAATGTTTCAGCAGATTGATACTAATGGCTGCAGTGTGAAATGCTAGAATGTAGCTTTATATAAAAATTAGAACGCAAGTATGCCTTAGGTAAAGCATTGGCTGTTGTGTAATGGCCCAAGTGAAAAGATTTAATTTAAAATTATCTTCATTTATCCGGGATAATATGTATTTACGAAATGCTGTAACTTTGTCTATTTACCCAATATACGCACGCATTGCCAGATCTCACAAGATTCCTTGCTTTCATCTGCGATTTAACCGGATCCAGCTAGGCGCTAGAAATTATCCTATTGTTAAGACCGAAGGTTTGTAGCTATGAAAAATACAAATTGTCTTAGAAAATTTGTCATATTTACCAGGATTAGGAGAAGGCAGACCTGACTTTGGAGTGCCTGTCCCATATTAGGAGGATGATAAATAGTGTACAGGAGTTTGTTTCAATATGGGCTCCTTATATGGAACACTCCTTGAAGTTTTCAATTATACTTGATACGGCAATAAAGCCTTATAATCAAGCCCTATAATGAACCCCTTACTGTTGGGGGCTCCTTATTGAGCCATAACAAGGGTTTATTATATCCTGTAACTGTTTCTCTTGAAGGGAGGAAGGAAACACTGGACGATACACTCATATGCAATGGCCACAGGCTGGAAAAATACAATGTTACGATGTCCTCGGATCATTGCCGTATTCACAATGAAATATTGAAATGTAAATTAAGGTCCATAGGAGGTGTATTTATTAAACATGAGACATCAATAATATTTAAAGCAGAAGGGTACATGATAATGTAATAAACACAAGCGTAGTAAAATATTAATGAATGTATAGTCTCACATTTCATTTATCTACACCTCCCTTCCCCCTCACGCTCATAGTTCCATCTCGAGCAGTCTCTTTTCCACTAAGCCTTTTAGATGTGTGTGGGACAACTGGAGGGTTAGATACTAAGGACTTTTCTGTGTCTGTGCAAGGGACCACAGGGATGTGGGGAAGAGGGTCATCACCAGGGGGTGGCACTGGACGTAGACAGCGGCAATTACACCACCGTCACTGGGAAGAGGCACCTCGTAGTCCCTTGATCTGCCACAGCTCATAATGATACCAACCTTGTCTAAGCGGTGGGAAATCAAATCCTGGATCCTTACTGTTTGGCCAATGTTCAACCTGGGAAGCTGGTGGGCATGCGATCATACTGTAGCTTCACTTGTTCAGCGCGGGCAGCTGCACGACGGTCACAGTCCTCAGACTTGGCCTGCCACTCCTTTGAGAAAGACTGGATGAGCAGGTGCGCAGGTATGGAGTGGATGGCCATAAAAGATTTCTGCTGGGGAGTGGCCTGCGATGTTAGGGTTTTTACGCAGTTCCTCACAGTCTATATTGTCAGAAGGTGCTGTCTTGAGGATCAGGTGCTTAATGGATTTCACAGCAGCTTCGGCATGGCCGTTGGCCTGTTTGTAATGTGGTGAAGACATCACATGGTGGACACCCCAACGTTTCAGGAAATCCTGGAAATCTTGGCTGGTGAATTGCGGTCCGCCATCAGTCCTAAGGTGGAGGGGAACACCAACCTCCCTGAAGTAGTGACAAAAGATCCTTATGTTGTTGGAAGAAGTGGTGTTGCCTTTACATGGGACGACAACAGGCCTCCCAGAGAGTCGGTCAGTGACAACAAGGAAGGCTTTTCCCGCAATGCTAAAAAAATCAGTCGAGACAGACTCGAAAGGCCTTGTAGGATGATCATCGTTCAAAAGGGGTTCCTGTTGGAGACTGAGCTGCAACACCTGTCTAACACTTCGCTTCGTGGCTTACACACCTCGGTGACTGGCATGAAGACGGGCAAGAATATAACGGCGAAGGGTGGAAGGAACCACAATTCTTGCTCCGTAAAGAACAAGGTCATCATCAGTTGAAAGGGTCTCCCTCAATTTCTAGAATGGTAGTAAGGTTTGAGGGGAATCCTGAAGTCACACAGTTTAGAAGATGAGTATACAATGGGTCTGCTCTCGCTGTGGATGAGAGTTCTGTCAGCATCCTGGGGTGGAGAATCTTCTTCGAAGGTGACAGTGTTGACAGTCATAATACTCCTTAGGTGTGTTGCGGCATCAGCACAAATGATTTCATCCTCTGGAGTGGGATGACTGACTGGGACTCGTGATAGAGCATCAGAAATGCAGAACTGCTTGCCAGCCCACCACACTGCTGCGTAGAGGTACACTGAAATCTTTCCCTTTAGATGCTGAAGGCAGGGGTTCTCGACTACATCGAGTGAATAGTGGTTGAGAATTGGGGTGAGTGGTCGGTGATCCATCATGAGGGTAAAATGCTGGAAGCCTGTGAGGTATGTGTCAGGTATAACTGACACTTAGACAGCCCAGACTACAGCTAACATCTCCAGTTTAATGGTGGCATAGTAAGACAGCATCTGTGAGGAAGTAGGAGCCACACTGCACTAGATGGAGTCTGCTGTTACTATGGTCCTGTAGGAGGGCATATCCAATCCCGTAGAGGCAGGAGGCATCAGTCTGGAGAACCACTGGCAGGGCTGGATCGAAGGAGGCAAGGACTGGTGGGCTGACAAGAGCAGACTTGACTTAACGAAATGCCTCTGGGGTCCAAAGAAATGCTCTCGTAGGGCTCATCAGGGGGCATAGTGGTTGAGCTGCAGCAGCAATATCTGGGATGAACTCAGTTTACTGATTCACCAACCCCATGAACGATCGAAGGTCAGTCAAGTTAGTCGGAGTGGGAAAGTTGTGGATTGCACTGACCTTACCAGGATCTGCTGATATGCCCTCTCCTGAGCGGCAGGTGTTAACAATCTCCTGTGGTGAGGCTGTGGCATTGTGGGAGATGAGTTTCTGCATTAACGCCTCATCTTTAATTCCCATGAGAATTATCATCTTGAGTTCAGTCTCCTCACATACTGAACAATTTCCAGGGCAAAAGGCCACTTCCTTGGCGACATGTTTGAGTCGAACATAAAAATCTGAGAATATATCTCCATCTAACTGCATCTAGCTTAAGAATTCTCTCCTGCGAAGGACTTCATTTCGTAGGCTCTTCACATGAGCCTGTAGCATATCTTAGATCTCTTCTACAGACTTATCTGTATTGGGAGGAATATCCAGGGTGTGTTCTAAGATCCTTTGTGTCACGAGAGTAAAACACATTCTGAGCTGAATGAGTTGCTTCTCTTTAGGAAGCTTGGCTAAATCACCTATGAATGAGTAATCAATGTATCAACGTCTCCATTCAGGAAAGATTTGAAAACACATCTGCTTGAAGGGGTGGTGGGTTCTTGGTGATGGCTTTTTGAGGTGGGGGCACTGAAAAGCTTGTGGGTGGTGTAGTAGACACTGACAAAGTAGGTGATATTATCTGAAGAACTAGCAGAAACCAGCCTCTTAAGCAATGCTGTGAAACTCTTTTCCTCCTGTCGACATCTGTCGTCTTCCCGACGTTGTAGTTCATCTTCCTGTCGTCTTCTGGCATCCTCTTATACTCGAGTTTGTTCCTAATATTTAATTAAATTAAGAAAATCAGCTCCTGTAGCTGATTGGATAAGTATAATGTGGGGAGAGAGGCAGTGGTGCCATATATTCACTTTGTACTCCTCTGCTTAAGTAAATTGACCTCCCACTTGGATTAAATTTTCCTCCACTATGAATAAATTATCCTCCCCTTGTGCTTGATGGGTATCGGTAGATTCCTCTTGAAATAGCAAATGATCCGTGATGTACTTTAACATGGAAACGCTCCAATGCATAAAGAAGAAAGAGCATAAAAAGAGTAGTTTATTAGTTGAAATAAAAGTTTTTACATTAGAAAGCGTTTCTATTCTGGCAGTGCGGTGTGTATGCGGGGGTAGCGGAATGTTTCCCAGGGATGGAGAAGGTAACTGGGCTGTTAGTGACTGGAGAGTTGTCAATTACCCGAAAAAGTCAGAAGTGGTGGGAAGTCAATGTGCATAGCCCTATTCTCCTTATTTTGTATGAAATATGAGAAACTACTTACAAACACTTTAGGGCAACACAAAGCACACACACTATAATTGAAAAAGCACTGCACATTGAAACGCATGTTATTGCTGTATATCCATGGGTATCAGAGATGTAATAGCGCTGGCGTTCTTCGTCTTCTTGTGTTAATTGTAAACAATTGTAAACTCATATATCACTGCGCCATGTTGGGAGCTTCTTATTGAGCCATAACAGGGTTTATTATATCCTGTAACTGTTTCTCTTAAAGGGAGGAAGGAAATGCTATATGAGCTAGTAGGTTCGTTAGAGTTAGTATGTACAAGTGGACGGAGAGACATCCGTCATGAGAGAAGACTGGATGATACACTGATATGCCATGGCCTGAGGCGGGAAAAATACAATGTTACCGTGTCCTCGGGTCATTGCCGTATTCATAACGAAATATTGAAATGTAAAATAAAGCACATAGGAGGTGTATTTATTATACATGAGACATCAATAACATTCATAGCAGAAGGGTACATGATAATGTAATGAATACAAGCATGTAAGGACAACATTTGGGCCGAATGTTCACCTTACCTTTGTAAATATCTTTTTCCCGTATACATGTTCCTTCTCTTCCAAAAACTAAATTGTAGAGCAATTCACGCCCTTTTCATCAATGTATATATCGTGCAAATCCGTTTCCTCTATGTCAAACTATATGTGTATTTTCTGCTGTGAAGAAACACATTCATAGCTGGGGGCTCTGCCCTTTTTCTTGTTTGTTTATGCATGCATGACGGTTGGACACTACATTTCCTTCTGCATACCACCTTATGTACAGGCTCTGTGAAATAAAGTTAGTTCGATCTCCCTCCTTGTCTGACTCAGTCCTCACAACCAGTGATCTTCCGGAGTAGGTGACTCAAGCGGGTTTGGCTTTTGCCATTAAGGGACTAATTACCACCACTCGCCTTCAGAGAACCTTTAACGGACCCATACGGTGCTTAGTCTAGGTTCTCTGGTACTCCTCAACGCCATTAGCGGACTCGAAACGGCACTTCCTCACAGAAGTGTTTTGGCATTTGATCTTACGGTTTGGCCCGCCATTCACGACCCCCATTGACCATAAGAGTGAGCTGATCAGACAATGGAGGACTCAGCTCGTTCACGTGATTTTTCCTGGTCAGTGTCCTCCCGAGCCTCGACACCTCAGCCCACGGGACAATCCATACTCTCACTAAGGATCTCCCGGACATCCGGGCCCGCGCCCCGAATGACTGCGCTGGCGAAGTCCCACTCCATCAAACTGCCGCCTTTCTCCAGACAGGACATTGCAACCTGGCTATACCGGGCTGACATCCAGTTCCAGATCCACGGCATCACCAGGGATGGTGCCAAGGTTGACCTCATCGCTGGAACCTTCCTGGAGGACGTTTTTCATCGCCTCATCCCATGGATGCGCAGCCAGCCCAGGGAGCTACCCTATGAAGGCCTGAAGACGCAACTCATTCAGGCTTTCTCCCTCCCAATTCCCCAGAGGGCCGCCCACATCTTCGACCTGGTGGTCAATCCTATGATCACTACATCCGAGACTAGCCTGGCACAAGCTCCAGGACCTAGTCTTTCTGCCGGAGGTGGACTTCCACCGAAGCTCTACCAGGAAGCCAAGATCGTGTTCAAGGAGATAGAGAAGATGGGCATCTGTGAAAAAGCTGCGAGCCCGTAGTCGTTCCCCCTCCACATGGTGAAGAAGGGAGATGGTACATGGAGACCTTGTGGTGACTACCGGTGCCTGAACCTCGTCACCATGCCCGATAGTTACCCCCTGCCAAACATGCAGGACCTCACCGGGCCCCTCCACTGCGCAAAGGTCTTCTCCAAGATTGATCTGCTAAAGTCCTACTTTCAGGTTCCCGTCCATTCCGATGACATCCCGAAGACGGCGATCATCACACCCTTCGGGTCTGTGTTTGCTTTCTCCACCTATGGCCTGCAGAACACCAGAGCCACCTTTTAATGCCTCATGGATAGCTTTCTCAGCGACCTACCCTTCTGCGTCTGCTATGTGGACATTCTCATATTATCCAGCACCTGAACCACGTCTGCAGAAGAAACGGACTTTTTGTCCATTTCGATAAGTGCACCTTTGGTGCCGAGAAGGTGGATTTCCTCGGTCACGAGATTACCACAGCAGGAGTTCGTCCCATGGCATCAAAGGTGGCCGCAGTGGAGAAGTTCCCGAGACCAACGACTGTCGAGGCCCTCCAAGAGTTCATTGGGATGGTAAATTATTACTGCAGATTCATCCTGGACATCGCCTGCACCATGTGCCCTTTGACCGAGGTCATGAAGGGCAAACCCAAGAAGCTGACGTGGGGAGAAGACCAGCAGCGTGCCTTCGACCGAACCAAGTCTTCCCTCAGCATAGCCACCACTCTGGCTCACCAGGACCCCAATGCACCCCTGACTCTCACCACCGATGCCAACAACATCGCGTGCGGTGGTGCCATCCGCTAGCCTTCTTCAGTAAGAATCTAAAACCCGCTGAGACCCACTACAGCACTTTCGACGGTGAAGCTCCATTACTGCTTATGTACCAGGGGGCTGTCTGCCACTTCAAGTATCTCCTAGAAGGTGTCCCCTTTACCATAAGGACGGACCATCAGTCGCTGGTCCACGCCTTTGTCAAGGCAGGCGACGCCTGGTCCGCAAGACAGCAATGTCACCTTGCAGCCGTCTCTTAGTTCGGGTGTTCCATAGGATACGTCCCCGGGTCGAGATCAGCTCCCTTCACCTCAGCATAGACTATGAGGAGCTAGCGCATGAGCAAGCCTCCGACCCCGAAGTACCAGCCTACTGAACCGCCATTACCGCCCTCCACTGGGAGGACATCCCCTTCAGCCCCTCCAGGACAATGCTCCTCTGCAACACTAGCACCGGACGCCCTCGTCCCCTGATACCTGCCTCCTGTAGGAAGCAGGTGTTCAACGCGATCCACTGACAGTGCCAGGCAAATTCTTCCCCACCGACAGCGACAACCCTGACAACCCTGACATTCCCTTGCCAAGAAACATATACTGACAGGAAGAAGTAGTTCCGCCAGAGTGCCTTGAACTCCTGTAGGTTCATCTTCATCAGGAACGACACCGTCCGCCTGCCCTTGACAAGGCCCTACCGCGGCCCTCACCGAGTCGTCTGCTGGGAAGAGAGAGCATTCCTCGTTTCGATCGGCGGCCGCAAGGACTGGGTCTCGATAGAACCCCTCAAGCCCGCCGTCGTTCCTGACAAAGACGACCCCGCAGAAGGCCCTCGCAGAATCCCAGCTCCAAACATGATGCCGCTGGATCCCTGCAGCGCCCCTAGACGTAGCCGGGGCCACCCAAGAAAGCAGTCAAACCCCCCAGGTCCCATACCAGGGGCAGCAACCTGCTTCCCAACCCTCCAGACGGCGAGGACCCGGAAGACGCCCCTCGACCAAAGGAACCACTGACCCACGGTCTCCTCCAGCTCCCCGCAAGATTCTGTTGACCTCAGCCAACGATCTCTACGCAATCATTGTTTTTTTTTGGGGGGGTTGATAGTAAATATCTTTTCCCATATATATGTTCCTTCTCTTCCAGATACTAAATTGTAGAGTGATTCACGCCCTTTTCATCAATGTGTATAGCGTGCGAATCTGTTTCCTCTGTGTCAAAACTATATGTGTATTTTCGGCTGTGAGGAAAAAACATTCACGGGGGGGGGGGGGGGGGGCGACTCTGCCCTTTTGCTTATGTTTGTTTGTGCGTGTATGAGGGACCACTACGTTTAATATTCTGTCCGCATGCCGCCTTATGTAGTCTCTCTGCGGAATAAAGTTATACGGGCTGCTCTACGAGCAAGAGCCCGTGCTTGCACAAGGCCAGCTTAATCTCAAACAACAAGGAATAATGTTAGTTCGATCTCCTTCCTTGTCTGACTCAGTCCTCACACAAGCATAGTAAAATATTAGTGAATGTACAGTCTCATATTTCATTTATCTACATTCACCACCATGAAGAAGTAACGACAGCAGCTGCCAATCACCATGTCCATCACTCGTACGAAGGAAAAACCCTCGAAAGCCTCCCAAGTTGCCAGAAGTAGTGCCTCTTGAATTGCCTGAATTAGTGGCTCCCAAAGTACCTCCTGTAACTCCTCTACTTTGCTGTGCAGTCATATCTTCATGTCATTCGTTGGACTGCAAATTCATCATCATCATCTTTAATCAACATTCATCACTGGTGAGTACCCTATTTACATATGTTGTACCAGTATGTACACATATTTCTGATATCTTTCTCTCTTTGTGATTTATGCACATACAAATGTTTTCCATGTAAAAAAGAAAACTGGACAGCTTAAATAGTGAGTATGTGAAAGAAAATGTGCATGGCTGAATACTTATGGGGGGACTGGATTATTTAACGAAGTCATACAATGTGTGTGTATATTTTTAACCATAAAATGTTCATGATTTACTTTGAAATGTTATGTCAAAGAGTAATACCTAATAGGATAATAGTTTAATGTATATTTGATGTAGGATGGTATTTTTAGGGCTACTTTGGTATTTGATCTTTAAAGACAGGCAGATATAATCAATTTTAGAGGGGAGTTCAAACTATTCGCGGGGGGAGGGGGCGGGTTCTAGTACGCATCCCTTGCGAATACAGGGTCCACTGTAATTGGTTTAGTGTATCGTTATGAACTTGAAAAACACGCAAGAGATTTGGTTTGTATGTCCTTCTCCTGTACTCCTTACTCCATATCCTTTCCAAACCACCCTCTGTTCCCTTTCTGTTGTAACCATGTTGGTAAGCAACATTCACCGATCTTCTTGTGTGATCGTTGGTAGCATTAATTTTATCAACGTACAAATTTATTTCCAGGGACATAACGAAGTCATTGGTTTTTACTAACCTAATAGATAGGATCTGTTTCAGTTTAGGGGTAAATTAAGGTAAGTAGTACTATGTTTAAGATTTCGGCTACCTTTAATGCAGATTGATACGGAATTCCTATGTAGATTAGTCACCATTGTTTCGGTTAGGTGATTTGACTTGACAGTCATTCGATAGGAAGCAGTTTCGTCAATTAACGTTTTAAAGACAACTATATAACCGTTTTCCTTCTTAATTAGACTATTATAATATTGGAGCTTATGAGAATTAACTGTGCATAGGGTTAGACTGAATAATTTTACATAATTTAGTTAAATTACATAGGGGGGGGCGTTTTATTAGAAATTATTTTAGCCAAAAAAAAAAAAAAATTTACGGGGTCTGCTCTTGCATATTTTTAACCATAAAATGTTTAAATTACATGGGTATTATAATTTTAGCCAAAATTAGGTCTGCTTGCATATTAACCTTTTATTTTGATACCGAATTTCCCTTAACTTTAACCTGGTCGAAACTTACTTGAATTCTTTGGCGTAACTGATCTTGCCAGGATATATTATGGCCTTGGTTTAATTTACTCTGAGTTCCATTTAGGCTGATTAAACTTATCTGAAATTTACTTTTATCTGACTTTATTTACTTACATTCACCAAGTAAATTATTAATCCTTTGGACTTAATGGCACAAGTCTGAAACATGTTATGTGCAAAGAATTGTGATGAGCCCTTCCTTGATTACCATTTTACCTGAGAACATTCAGCGGAAGCAATTGCCCTTGTAATTTTTAGTGTACATTCTTTCAGTCCTCCTACTGAGTGATACAGAATTTCCGACACCAAGCCCGGGTAGAAACCATAGCCATGGTACTTCAAGCACAAAAGTCCATTCCCTTAAGGGCCCCATACACTAAATGATTGTATGAACGATTGTCTGTATCATTCGCAAAAACATTGTGTATGGGCTTGTCTGAATGCAAAAGTGGACGGATTTTCGTGGTCTGAAAGATCTCGGCAGAAATCTGTCATGACCAGGTTGCTGGCTGGCGACTTATGTCTGTCATACACAGGTCGTTCAATGTATGTGCATGTCTGCCGATATAATGCTATCGTGGAGATGATGCCATGTCTTCCCAAGACAAAATCTTTGTTCAGACTGAAATAGGTGTGGAGATCGTTCATACTGTCTGAATAGTGTGTGTGTTTGTCAATAACGACAATCGTTCGGAGTATGGGGACCCTTAGCCATCCAGAGAGTGAACACGAATCAGCTGACTATGAAACACCGAAGCATTTAAACAAGTAACTAATGGACCCAGCAGATGTCGCACCTAAGGGCACATGGGAACATGAAGTAGGAGTGGGAAGCAGGTATTTTTCTTGAGCATAGAGTTAAGTCTCCATATTCTAATGTCGTTAAGAAAGTGATCGTAAAGTTTTTGTTCTTGATTATACTAGGCTTGAGTGTAAAATGTGCAGTTAGGCTGCCACGACTAAACTTTGTTTGATGTGACGTCAGAAGCGTAGCAACAGCAGGCAAAGAACTTCTGACGCACATCGAACAAAGTTCGATCGTGTGTATGGAACCATAAGGAAAGATGCGAAATAAATATAAGAATAAAAGGAAGCCGGTATTCATGAATTAGTATTTCCTATAGATTATCGTAGTTTATCAACAGACATGACTGTCCACAAGATCAATACAAAACATTTCAGCAACAGTGTTCACAGTGGTGATCTATAAATCTGCAAGCTACCTCTTACGTCTTTTATTTCTATAGCAGTAAATTAGCAAAATTTTCAGATATACATATCTAATTTCTACCAATCGTGTTTATTCAAATAACTAACTATTCAATATTTCACTTACCAAATATTTCTCATAATGATATAACTACACACACTACCATTCAGCAGAATCCATACACCGCAATAAAGCATTAATAGGGAAAGGAACTATGTGCAACTATGATGGGAAAAAGGTCGTATAGATGTTTAAGGCTCTAAATGTTTGAATGTTTACTTATGCTAGCTAGTCAATGACCAAGCAGTACTAACACTGATCAACATCCATTCACATCACACTAGTTTGCTACATCTTTTTTCGGGGTCTCAGGTGGCTTAAGTCAGTAGCAGTAGATGTTAGGGTGTGGAGGAAAATAATAATTCACTGGCGTTTGTGCTTGTCCGAAGTCGCTTCCCACCAAAGGTATGGGTAACGTCATCCTTAAATTTTTGGTATAGACTATATGTTAATTTAAAGTGTAAAAACCATAATATTGTTTTTGGATTAATAGTTTTCATATTCGTGACATTCTACATTTACAATAATCACGGGTTGGACAGCTTTTCGCTGCCGTAACCTCACACCGCCAACAAAACCGCCTAATCTACATACTTAAAAATATAATTCGCGAGTTACATGTGTTAGACTGTCACTCACTCTGTTACTTTGTTTGGTTTTATGAACAGCCCTCCACGCGGATGATCCCAAAAACACAAAAACGCTCTCTCTCTCTCTCTCTCTCTCTTCTCTCTCTCTCTCTCGTCTCTCTCTTTCTCTCTCTCTCTCCTCTCTCTCTCTCTCTCTGTCCTACCAATTTTTTCTGTCTTTCTCTGTGCTGTTATTAATATTTTTATCCACTTCTTTCTTTTCATCTTTTTACTGAATCACTGAATATGAATTTGTTACATTAGTTAAAGTATCTGAATCTTTCATTTTGTGTTAGTATTAAAAAAAATTACTTATTGCCATAATTTGTCTAAAAACTGGCATTCGGTTGTCATTACACCCAGATCGCCCACCCTCACTACACTAGATGTTGTCCCAATCACGCAATATAACTAAATATAACAGATCGATGAGTGTTTACATCTAGAGAATGCACCAGCAGCAGTTTAGGTAGTTTTCGATCCAGGATGAGCCTCGGATGTAAACACGGAAGACGGCCATGTTGTAGGTCATCTGTGTTGAGCAAAAGCGATTTTCCGGAAATTTGCAGTGATGTTGTACTTATTAATCCATTAAATATGGTGAACACTTGCAGTGTGTTTGGGTGCCACAATAGGTCAAACAGAGACCGCAAATCGTATTACTCAGTCCCCCGCTGTTGTGAGAGATCAAGGAGATAAACTGAAGAGATGAGTGAAAGAAGAAAGGAGAGCACTGTGGATTTCCAGGATAAAACAGGGCTAATTTTCAGCCGTCAAGACACGAAAAGCTGCTCAGATCACTTCATTAGTGATGAATGCTGTTAATTGTTAGTGTAATACATGATAATGGTGAATAATTAAAGAAGCCTAGAGTATAACTAATTCACAAAGTAATTCATTAACGGCCACTGTGTCCTCTGTCAAATGGTAGATGCTTTAGAGCCGCTAGGAAGTTATTTTGGTCAAAGCTTTAAAACTTGAAGTAGTAGATAGTGAATTATGTAGTATTTGTTAAAATTTATATTAAATATCAAAAGTGCAAAAAATGGCCAGTGCTAGATCGAAAATTTCCCCCAGACTGGGTAGGTTCTATGTCCCTGGATGGGGTGTGACTATGATGATCTAGCCTGAAATTAAACTATGTAAATTTAACAAAATGCATGAACTGAAAGACGGACAACTTACACAAGTAAACCACTTTTTAAGAATTGTCAACAAGGTCCTAAATGCACACAAGGACAAGAAATGAAAGTTTTTAAACCATGTGATAAAATTTCTATAAACGTGTCAACGTGTCGCTCACAAAAAAGCTTATTTGTGCAACATTTCCCCTATTCGATTTCTTCAGTATCGACATTCACATGAATTACAATATTTCATATGACCCAAATCGCATTCATCATTTAAATCTATGGAGGGATATTTATTAAATAGCATCTCAAAGTGTAACAAAGGCAACTATTCCTTTGTTACTTATACAAGTTTTCAGTTTATTTTTATATATCTAACACACTGCAGGCTCCAGAGACTCGGTGTAATTAATTTTCTGTTTGTGAATTGCCCTTGCTTCCCATTTTTCGTGACATGTTTTTCCTTAGAATAACGAAATTTAACATTTCCTTTGTTTACAATGCTTGACCTAAAAGATGGCCTCGGCTTATCAGGGGCTCGTCTGCTGTGACGTCATAGGAAAACTGTCTGTTTGGGGTTGCTGCCTCAAAAGAGATGGCTTGCAGATAATAGAACACCACCGTGAACACTGTCGCTGAAATTTGTTTTGTATCGATCTTGTGGACAGTCATGTCTGTTGATGAGACACGATCGCCTATAGGAAATACTAATTTATGAATACTGACTTCCATAGCATAGTAATTTCACATATTTTCTTAACTGCACATTTTATATCACACCCAGTATTGTCAATAAAAACTCGACAATCACTTTCTTTAAGATATTAGAATATGGAGACGCTACACTATACGCTCAAGAAAAATACCTACTTCCCACTTCTTCCTGTTCCCATATGCCCCTACAGTTCGATATTTGTTGAGTGCTTCGGTGTTTCATAGTCAGCTGGTTCTTGTTCACTCTCTGGATGGCTAAGGGAACCGACTTTTGTGCACGATAGTAGTAATCCCGTTGCTGAATAACCACTGGTTCCATGCAACGTAAAAACACCATACAAACAAACAAAACAAAACAGTAGTAAAAGCGGCAGTCAAATATCATGCAAGATTAATTTTTATTGCCAGTGAAACTGGTGTCGCTACATTGCAAGATAAATTTCTCCTGGTGATGCTTATGGAATTCCTTTTCATCTCACATCAGTACTGAGATATTCGTCCAGACAGAGTTCAGTCATTTGCTTCCAGTATCGTTATGTAGTCTGTAGCTCTTGACCTTGTTTGGTTTATTACCTTCAGGAGGAAATGACACAGGACAGAGGTAGCTGGAAGAGACTCGTTAAAAACGGCGACCCCGAATAGGAATAAAGCTGGGAAGGAGAAGGAAAAGAAGTCGTAAAATGTTCGGTGGACACACTTCAAACCTCCAAAGCTGGATGTACTACAGGCTCAGCTCTCTATTCCTAGCTTTACACGTAGAAGTTCTGAATGTTAACCTGATTGTTATCTGTCCGTAGCATCCAAACTTTTCTATTTTAAGTTATGTGGAATATTCAAACCTTGCTGTTGAAGCTGAAAGATGACAACGCGTCTCCTATTGGGAGGAAATAATAAAGTAGTGCAGTTCATTAGATAGTGATGTCTACATCTTAATCTTCCAGTAATGTTTGTATACATGTAGGAACACACCCAAGCTCTCATTATTCAAAGTGTTCGTATTCAATGAAGTTTTCCTCCTCCTGTCAAAGGCTAAGCATTATCTCTGAAAAAGAAAAAAATTGCATCACATTTAACTGGCAGTTCACTTAAAATGGTCCGCTCGTTTTCACAAAGCCTCTCCACATAATCTGCCAAGATTAGATGCAGACATCAGATTTGGAGAAAGAAAGTGCGGTATCAATTGCAACAACTATATTAAAGCTACACAGTTGAGTCACTATAACGTGACAAGTTAAAAACTACAGATGTTCTGTAGGCACATAATTCATATAGTGTGCTTAGTTTACGTTCACAAGATTCTGAACTATTGTGCTATATAATATGCTTCTATGGCTTCTACATGAAACAAAGATAGATGCCAGAGTGATATAGCTAGGGAAGGAGATGTTTGTGCCGAGACAGTGACGGTGAAGACTGGAATCACACACGTTCCAGTTGAAAACTGGAATTATGAATGGTCAAATGACTGTTGCAGCTTTCCAGTGCTTCTGCAGATCAAGATGTTCGGTTGCTGTTTCTTGCGTGAAGAAGTTTATCGTATATATTTGTTCACGATTTGTTATTATTTTTTGTTCAAAAAACAAGTGATCGAAAATTGTCTTATTTTCATGATCGAAAAGATTGTAATGACTAACTTGGGAACGTTCTGGTATAAATAAATTCCTTTCACTTCGATCATTTTGTTGTCTCAACAGCGACAATTAATTTCCTACAAGTGTTTCAAAATTTCACTTTTATAAAGTAAAAAAAGGAAGAAGCACCACTCGGCCCCAAATTGATGCAAGAATATCAGCGGGACCGTTTTATTTATGTCATCGTTGACATTCGAATTTTGTGGACGTTTCTGAAACAATCGGTAACCATCCTTTTCATTTATGTGAGTACCTACAGTTAAACAAAAGCATTTTTAACGAAAAGAATATGATACAAACAACGACCCATGTACATTCTCCCACACAGTGAAGCATGCTACATCTGGGAAAAAATGGCCTTGGATCATCTTTACGCAATTAAATGGTAAGGCCCGAGAAGGAGACCGAAGACTGACTTCAATAAATACAAGTACAGTATTGATAAGAAAAAACAGAGCTTAATCCATTTCACATCAAGCAACAGCAGAATCAACAAATATTTTCAATTCATCAGCGTCGCATACAATAGGTCGACTTTGTAAAGATTTTGTTGTCTTAAGCGCCTTCCACACAAGGGGCAAATGCACGGCAGGCAGACACTGATACCGATTTTGTGGGTGGACGGCGATCACGAGTGCGGTCAGAGCTTGGAGGAATATCCAAGGGTCAGAGCCATACACAGGAGCAACGTCACTCCAGGTGCCGCCATTTTATAATTGAACCAGTGGCGCTTAATAGTAGTTGGGTGTGCCTGTTGACATGTGGCCTCTGCTCTGTTGACATGTGTAAACTATCGCACAAAAAAGTCTCAAGGATCATTTTGTTCGGCCTATGGCTGCAGTAATAACCGTTTGCAGAGAAAGAATCTAAGTTTCTTCAGATTTCCAATGAAAAAGAAAGGTGAGTTATGATTCTAAACTCAATGTAGATCTAGAATATATGCCACGCTGTACAGTCACAGGTGACTCAGCTGACCCCTGTCAAATTGTCAATGTCTGACTTAGCATATGGTTAAACAATGAATGATATAACCAATCCTGTCAATGTCTGACTTAGCAATATGGTTAAACAATGAATGATACAGCCAATCCAAGGTCTTATGATAATATACATGTACTAGATTACTATTTATACCAGTAGCCTCAATATCAGTGTCTTGTTCGGGAGACATTTCAAGTGTAGACTGTCACCTCCACAGGTTCAAGGTCTGACCCTCAGCATTATGGTCTACCAGGTTGATCCGAATGAGTAATTTAGAAAGTAATAATTAACAATATATCCTACTTTAATCCGTGTACTTGAATTATGAAAAAAATAAGTATTTGAACTAGCTGTTATACAGTATAATGTTCTAAAGTTTATAGGTTTATTTTTTAATTTGCAAATATCTATCATGGTCAGTTAATTGGTTTTTGCCCATTAGCTGTATTGAAAAAATAATAAAACTATATATTCCGTTTTGTCACACATATGCATCGTTGTTTTATTTTACACAAAGGGAATATTGTAAGTAGGTAATACACCATAGAACTGTTGTAAGCATACTGACAAAATGCATGTGTAATGGTGAAGGGCATGTAAACTGCCATTCACAAAATTAATTTTAGTTAGGGTGGAAGATCAAAGTATTAAAATGCGGCAGACTCTGCTGATCATATGTTGTTTTTTTTTTTTTTTTTTTCCTTTTTTTTTAAATCCGTTCAAAAATAGGGCCGCTATTGCATGTAAACAGGCATTTACAAAATTTATTTTAGCTCGGGTGAAAGATCTAAGTATTGAAATGTGGCTGATTCTGCTTATCATGACAGTTTTTTCTTTTTTAAATCTGTACAGAAATAAGGCAGCTATAGCATTTTTCTTCAGCTGTCAGTATAATGGGGAAGTGGGAAGGTCATGTAAACTGGCATCTACAAATTTTATTTTAGTTAGGGTGAAAGATCTGACTAAGTATTAAAATGCGACTAACTCTTATGATCATGACCATTTTTTTTTTCTAAATCCGTACAGAAATAGGGCCGCTACTGCATTTTTTCCTGTAGCTGTCCATGCAAGCGTCATGATTTTCATGCTGTCTAGCGCACCCGGCTACTAGAGGCGCTAGTGTGTGTATTTACAAAAAGGCGGCATATGCCCAGCCTATGATGAAACAGAGGTCAGTGACGTTGCTCCTGTGTATGGCTCTAGTGTGGTCTAGGACCTATAAAAAAAAATCATAGGTTCGCCAGCCTGTGGCTACTGCCTGCCTTGAATTGTATGATCTGGTAACACTGTTTAAAAGCGAGATGATACGGACAAATCCGAGTGGCCGTCGTGTCTTTCCCCTTTGTGTGGAAGGATTAAGTATATTGTCTGAAATCATTATGGGCGATATATTTACAACCACATAAATTTTGAAAGAACTAAACGCACATGACAGTGTTTGTTCAGACAATTCATCGTCGCTTGTTTTGTACTTTTTCCTTCAAAATCACTATAGGGTTCTCCCCCTTGCGCTGACAGTCAAGATTTGGGATATATAGTACTTTCACGGTATGGCACGTAGAAAATCTTTTCACCAATCATTCTCAGCGTCAGTTACGAGGACAGATTTATCACTTATCATCTGTAGTGTCAGATTAGGAAACAGACTGATCACAAATCACTCACAGTGTCAGGTTAGAGGATAGATTGACGATGCTGTTTGGAGACCCTAAAGTGCCCTCGAGATCCTCGAAAGCTTCGCTCAAGTGATTCGCTTCAGGCACTGGCAAGTCGCACGGCAGTTTTTGAACCTTTCGACTCCCTTCGTCGTTTTTGTGTTACAAAGCCATTCGTGCCACTTTTTATCTAGCATGGCGCAATTTACCCACAAATCGGAGTATGTGCAAGCGTTTGTACATAATTTGCACTGTCCTTTGCTGCACATCGACCTGCAAGAATTGGGGCATCTCCTGCAGGTTTGGCCTTGGGTATAAGGGCGGCTGATGCGACGAGGGTCGTTGCCTCTGGAAAGAAATGTGACGTTTAGTACTTCATGCTTCGTATAGTATTAGTCCAAAACATGATAATGAGAAACTTGAACTTTGTTACTAGATCTATGTAGGACTCTCCCAAAGGAATTTCACCTAAAAGCAAAATGGAAATGGCACAATGTAAAATAAAAGATATCTGACATATATCAAGTAAAAAGAGGCCGTAGGGTACGGATGAGAAGCAAAAGGTAAAATTGAACAGCAGGAGCAATGCAGCTTGGATCACAGGAACGCTGCTAAGAACCTTGATTGCCGTTTACATTGCGTCATGCAAGTGACAAACCCTTGGAGCAAGGAAACAGTAAGCGGTCATGCATGAACATAAAAAAAGTACACGCGTATATACAATTCCAATGATTTGTTAAACGTCGAGTAACAACTGGAAGTGACTGTAGCCATTATTCTTCTTGTGCATGTGCATATATTATTTTTGGAAAATTTTTACCAAAATTGAACCCACTCACTTTCTGGCATCATTGTTTCATTGCCATACTTCTTTTTGTAATTTTAATGGAAAACATTATATACAGTAATACCTCGTGATACGAAATTAATCCGTTCCGAGGCGCCCTTCGTATCATGAGGTTTTTGTATCTTGGACCACATTTTACATGTAAAATGGCTAATCCGTTCCAAGCCCTCCAAAAACACCCCAGTAAATTTCATAATAAAGCTAAAATGACCTATAAACAATGAAATACTACAACAATTTGGACCATTCAATACCTAACTTAATAACGAAATGCAAATTAACCTGTGAATAAAGTGTATTAGTGTACATGGTATACAAGAAATACTGTACGTAAAATGTGGAAGCTTACCTTTCGAGTGAGGCTATCACCGAAAGTGGCGGCAGAGGAGGAGGAGGACAAACGGCAGATACGTACGTACGTACGTACACTTAACTTTACGAAAACACATAAAAAAATGTAAGGAAAACATACATAAACTAAAATTTACTTAACACATTAACAAAACTGTAACACTTAACTTTACAAAAAACTAAACAAAATTTTTGTTCTTTTTTTTTTTAACTTTTTTTTTTTTTTTACTTTTTTTACTTTTTCATAGTTTTTTTTTTTTTTTTTTTTTTTTTTTTTTTTACAGAATTTAACTTCATCACCACTTTCAACTTTCTGTTTATCACTTGGTTCTTCCTTTTTGCTTTCAACTTTCTGTTTTTCATCACTTGGTTCTTCCTTTTTGCTTTCAACTTTCTGTTTTTTATCACTTGGTTCTTCCTTTTTGCTTACTCCTGCTAAGGCCTCTTTAAAAAATAACTATCCAAGGAAGATTGCTTCTGCCTACTTTTCACAATGTTCCTGAAATGACTCAGGCAAATGTCATCGAACTGCACAAGCATACGACATGTGTGAGCCTTTTCGGGGTGTCTTTTTTTCTATAAACAATTGCACTTTATGAAAAGCGGCTAGAACATCCTTAATTTCTGCCGTTGTCATAGGGTCCTCCTCCTCTTCCTCGCCGCTGCTAGAGAACTCCTCTTGAACGCTTGAACGACGTTATGTTGCATGGCCTCCAACTCCTTCAGGTCATCCGTCGTAAGCTCCTCTTGGTGCTCCTCGAGAAGGTCGTTGATGTCGTCCTCGTCGACGACCAGCCCCGTGGACTTGCCGAGTGCAATGATCTCGTCAAGATCTGGTTGGGAAATAGTTTCGGGATTGTCAACTGTTTCTGACTCTGCAGCACCAGCTTCGCCCACGTCGAATCCCTCGAAGTCTCTGGCAGATACGGCATCAGGCCAGAGTTTCCTCCACAAGGAATTCAAGGTTCGCCTTGAAACCTCCTGCCAAGATGGGTCGATGAGTCGGATGCAAATGACGATGTCAAAATGCTCCTTCCAAAATTGACGCAAGGTGAGGTTTGTGGTATTGGTGATGTCGAAACATCTCTTGAAAAGATGTCTCGTATACAGCCTCTTAAAATTCGCTATCACTTGCTGGTCCATGGGCTGGAGGAGAGGGGTGGTGTTGGGCAGAAGAAAAAGAATCTTGACGAAGGAATACTCTGCTAGGATATCTTCCTCGAGGCCAGGAGGGGCATTGTCCAACACCAGCAGACATTTCATGGGGAGGCGCTTCTCTTCCAAAAATTTCTTCACTGTTGGGCCGAAACACAGATTTACCCACTGGGTGAACAAAAGCCTCGTTACCCAGGCTTTTGCATTAGCCCTCCACATCACTGGAAGCTTCTCCTTAAGCACTTAGTGGGCCTTGAAGGCTTGAGGAGTCTCGGAATGATACACCAGTAGGGGCTTCACCTTGCAATCCCCACTGGCGTTCGAACAAAGTGCGAACATAAGCCTGTCTTTCATAGGCTTATGCCCGGGTAGCTTCTCTTCCTCCGTGATGTACGTCCGATGTGGCATTTTTTTCCAAAAAAGGCCAGTCTCATCACAATTGAAAACTTGCTGAGAACTGTAGCCTTCCTTGGTCATCATCTTGTCGAAAGTCTTTCTAAATGCTTCGGCCGCTTTTGTGTCCGAGTTGACAGCCTCCCCATGCAGCACCACCGAATGGATGCCAGTTCGTTTACGAAATTTCTCGAACCAGCCATGCAAAGCCTTGAACTCTGGGGTTTGCGTTGATGTCCCTTCCCCTCGGTCGTCTTCCGCCTGCGCAATCAAATCGCCAAAAATAGCGCTGGCCTTGTGGGAGATTGCCGTCTTTGTTACCGTATTGCCAGCGATTTCTTTGTCTTTTATCCAGACAAGAAGCAGCCGTTCCATCTCGTCGTGCACGTGGGTCCTCTTGCTGGACAAAATAGTGATGCCCTTGGACGGTGTAGCTGCTTTGATGGCATCCTTCTGTTTAAGGATGGTGCCTATTGTCGACGGATTTCGGCCATATTCCTTGGCAATCACACTCAATCACATACCAGCTTCATACTTCTTGATGATGTCCATCTTTGTCTCCAAAGAGAGCATTCGCTTCTTTCCGTGAATTTCAACTTTCTTGGGACCCATGACTACGTTATCTTGTACATAATTTACGTATAAGTACAATAAAGTTTTCGCACAACACGATAAAGTACGTATACTGCAACGAAATCACTCACAAACTTACGTTACTAAACGAAATCGTTAGACTGAACGAATACCGCGTACGTACGATAACGATGCTGGTACGAAGAGGACGAGGTAGGCACACCACCACGTATACGTACATAGATGCATGATGGGAGGGATGCTGTCCAATAGGAGAGAAGGATCTCATGGCGGTGACTAGCATCAGGAACCAATGGGAGAGCAGGAGGATGGTGGCGAGTCTACTAAGTTGGCGGCGCGCAAGTTTCAAAATTGTTATCGATGGTTCGGGCGAATCTCGGACTTTCAGAAACCTTTCGTATCTTGAAAATTTTTTGTATGTAGAGCCGTTAAATTTTTCGTATTGGCTTTCGTATCTCGAGTTTTTCGTAAGTTGAGCCTTTCGTATCCCGAGGTACTACTGTATGTTCGTATCCAGCATGAGGTCGGTGATCTTGAAGACTAGTCTGTTAATCAGTGCTACTGATTTTCGGGAGCTCAAAGACAAGTCTGTTAACCAGTGTTACTGATTTTCGGGAGAAACGTTTTGGTAATAACCAGGACCTGCTTGGAGATGCGATGCCTAAATTGTTTTGCATTCATGGTACATCCTTTTCACATGCACTAGAAAGCTTCATGATATCTTGGTCTTAAAGGAAGACTAGAGATGGTAAGAGAACATTGTACCTTTTAGAAATTAATATTTCCAGTGAACCATGTAGGGAAATAGTGCCGTTAGTGCACCTCATATGGTGCACTGTAGGCACTACTTAAGCTTCTTTGCGGCATCCCTTCGGCCCGTAGCTGCAACCCTTTTCTTTCATTCCGTTTATTGCATCTC
This sequence comes from Macrobrachium nipponense, assembly GCF_015104395.2. Classification (NCBI taxonomy): domain Eukaryota; kingdom Metazoa; phylum Arthropoda; class Malacostraca; order Decapoda; family Palaemonidae; genus Macrobrachium; species Macrobrachium nipponense. Next base: position 147,779,170 of record NC_087200.1, read on the forward strand.
CGTTCGTATTCTCTTTCTTCCGTCTTACTTTCCACCATCTAATAACAATTGATTCAAAGTGCAACTACGTAGGTTTCTCTATTACTACACTTTTAAGACCTTTACTTCATTTTCCCTTTCAGCTCTTAATGACCTTGTAAGTCCCAGTGCTAGGCCTAAATCCTAATTCTATCCATCGAAATCACAATCTGAATGAGGGAACACTTACGAAGGGCAGTAGTTGCAGACATATCTGAAGAAAGTAGTACCAGCTGTTGTGGTGCACTCCGCAAATCCACAGCCGACCTGGTGGGAGTTGTACCAGGCCATCTGCGTGTACGCAGCAACAATGCTCGAGTTGTTAGTGTCGCCACCGAATTCAAAATAACGTTTTCCGCTCCACCAGCGACGTAGCACGTAGCTCCTTGGAAAGCAGGCGAAAAATAGGGATAAATTAGTTTTTTTTATCGACATGCAATGCTCTAGAAACTCCTGTGTTAATCAGTTAGTTCTCTGAGCTTTGCAGCCTTTACACTGAATTGCTCTGCTTTCTATCTAGGTAGCTATGAATTTTTGCAGTTCTGACCGAAATAAATAAGAACAGATAACTTTTCATAAATAGATATTACATTGCAGATTTTATGGAAATGAGAAATAACAGCTAATGACTTTTATCTTGCATTTGATCACTTTTTTTTTCTTTTGTCTACCTAGGTCTAACACTACCTACCATCGTCGCTTCCTTGAAGCCACCAGCACATTCTGGCCACAAGCCCCGTAGCGAGATGTCCATCTAACGCTTGGATGATCATAGTTCGTATGGGTACCGCACTGCTCCGCCCATGCCTGGGCTTGTTCAGCTGCTGTTTCGTACCATCCCTGTGGGTACACCAAACGCAAGTATTACTGTGTTTTTCTTACAAGGATAATGAGGTAAAAGTAGCATATAATTATTCCAAATTTTTAAACTTCATACTTTACCCTTCTACGAGCTGGGGGATGAAATTACCGTTATCATCTGGCAATTTCTGCTAAGATGTAAAACAAATACTTATTAAAATAATTTTACAACATTTTCTAATAAAAATGTATAAGAGACCACTGAAGTTCTAAATTATTAGATACCGATGTCACATAAACATGTTAACCGATACATTACGCTTCGCACACACACACACACACACACACACACACACACACGCACGCACGCACGCGCACACACACACACAGACTGTCAATGAAATCTGACGCTTCTCACTGCTGATTGTTGCAGCTCCTGTGGAAAAAAAGATAAATAAAAATGTTTACATTTTATGAATGTCTAAGTACTTGATTTGTATCATTCGAAATACTTTTAAGAGCATTATTTTGTCTCATCTCTTCAAAAACCATGTCAAAGGGCTGGGGTTTGAAAACCAAACAAATAACAAACATCGATCGAATTAGTATTTATGTAACGCTTGCGGATGTGTAGAAGCTTTGTAACATTCCAAGTTGCTTATAAGTGTTCAAAAATATAAAGTCCACTCCACCCCAGGCCGGCAAAACTTTGAGGTCGGCCAGTTTAAGAAAAAATACTAAAATGGAAAGAAGATATGCAAATGCACATGTAAGAAAAAAAATTTACATAATTTTCCATACCTTCCACGAGAAGCTGAAAATAACCCCGTGTGGGGCATCTTTTACAAGACAATCGTAAATGTTACGAAGTTATACATGATTTTTCTAATAAATGAATTTATTCTATGTCGCGAATTTCGCAAGTTAGTGATGTTCGTGGCTCTGATGTTGTGAGCCGATAGCAAGAGCCCAGGACAAAACTTCTGCAACACGGTGGAGGGGTTGGAAAAACGAGGCTGTTATGGAATTTATTACAAAAATAGAATTTAAGACGCAACAACAATGAATTTCCAAGCAGAACAAATCACTGCAATAGTGCCTATCATAGAAACTTAAAACGAAACACTCGTACTGGAAGGAATCACATAGCGCGTATTCATTACTGAAATTTCCCCTAATGCTTGTAGACCTAAATTTCACGAATCTAAAGAAATCATCACAAAACACATCCAATATAATTACCAGTTGAATACTTAACGTGGTTTCACTACTGTCAATAACTTGAACTCCATTATAAAGACGGATGGAATCAGATCAAATTTCACGTTACACATGTCCCTACACTGTTACCCGGCTATATCAGAGGAGAAGAATTTTCACCTACCTGATGATAATTATTGGTGCTCTGGGAAAGAATGACTTCTCGCTCGAGAGTCAGCCTTAACGAAACCTTGGTGACGCCAAGTTAGGATCTAGTTTACTACGCATTATGTTTCATATTTTATTCTAAGAACTAGAAATTAATAACGTTATTGAAATTTGACTCAAGATTCATAAAGCAGTACTTGAATTTGATTCTCTCAGAGGGTTCTCGCAAATTTTAGCGCTTTCGCCTCGTGCAATTCCTTTGTCTCCCCAAATGGTTATTTTGGCGATTCCTTGTTACGAAAAGGTAATATTTCAATAAAAAGATTTCTCTTCTCTTTTTGGCAACATTTTATTTTGTAAAATTATAATTATAGCTCACACAATATCAAAACAGTAAGAAATAAAATTAGTAAAAAAATTGGGCATAATTTGCTGTAAAATGTTTACTTAAATGTACCAAGAACTAGATGCAATAACTTTGTTGGATTTCAATATATTTTTTCTAATATTTCTTCGCACATTTCAAAAAGATGCCATGCAAGACAGAGGCAGCGCATCCTTCCTTGAAGTCAAGATCCCAACTAAGCCATGAGACAGAGTCTTTCATATTAGTTAGTCTAAAAGTTGCCATTAGTGAATTTATGAGCTCTAGGAGTAATGGCACATATTTCTCGCCTGATTCCCCCAAATCGATGGCGCATAATATTTTTACTCACCGTGAGTCACCCCGTCCACCACCCAAAACCTGTTATCGCTACTTATGTGAGCATTTTCGTTCACTCAATCGTGCAGTTTCCCCCCACCCGTATGTTCTGTTGTGCTTAGCTATTAAAAAGTAAGCAGGATGTGTTGAAAAATAAGTGAAAAGTACAGCCAGCAAGAGTTTCAATCTCTTTATATTGTTGTGAGAAAATCTGTCGACATGTTAGTAATTGGAGGCTGACGAGTCCATGTCAATGATAGCGTCATGTTAGAAGGTTCTAGAAGCATTCGATACAAAACGTTCTATGTTCATTATGTCATCTACAGGAAATGATGTCTCAGTGTCTGTACGAGAATATTCTTCAGTTTATGTTAGTAATTAGAGATTATTTTATTATGAAACTATTTGATATTACTGATAACTTTGTCAAAAGATAATTTATTGACTTATAAGTAGTTTAATTGGGAGATGAAATGAGTGTCTCGTTCCCAAAACTGCTGTGACGTCACTTTTTGCTTGTGATAGTTATTTGTAATCATTTCTTTCATGTCAAGAGAATTTTATACTCTGAAATCGTGTCCCATTAATAATTGTTATTAATCATATCATTCTCTTTCCCTCTTGTTTGAAATTGGAATTTACTTAAGATTTTTGCAGAAAACCTAGACCCCAAAATGATTTGACATCATCGATGACGATCATGTTAACCCAGATCGAGTCTCCCATACAAAGAGAGGGTTTCTGGTAATTCTGATATTAGAGACAATTGCGTTGGTTGTGTTCCTGGAGCCGTTCAAGCTGGCCCATCTTCCCTCTTTCTCTTCTCAACCGAGGGAAATTTTGATTTTTACGTTAATGTAAAGATTTTGTACTTACATGGTCACTTATAATTCTTTGTTCAATTAAATTTATTAATAGCATAGTGGTTATTTATGGAATCTGAACAGACATTATAAAAGTGTGAATTAAGTAACAGTGCCTTTGCTCTCAACTGTAGATATTGTGAAAGGATCATTTTGTAGAAATTTTTAAGCGCACTTAAAAAATACTTAAGGTTTTTAGGTAAATTCATTTAATTTTTTGCAGACTGCAAATTTTTGTGTTCTGTATTTAATTTTTTTAAGTGTGTTTTTTATATTCGGTGTAGTTACCATTTTTTTAGTGTTTTTTTTTTATTTTGGCGTTGAATTAGTGCTTTTCCACAGTGTGCATTTACATATTGCATTTATATTTTCTTTGATTGACTTATGTGTTTCTTAATGATTAGTGTTGCATCTTGATTTAATTTCATGATTTAACACTTGTGATTTTATTTTATTTCACTTAGGTTTCTGTTCAGTTCTTACTCATTTATTAACAGTTTGAATTTTACTTGAGTAATTTAATTTTTTTTTGGTATAAATTAATTTGGATTTGATTTTGTTTCATAAATAATTCAAGAATTAATTCAACTTTGTGCTGTTTTCAAGTAATAGTAAATTTCACTGAGATTGTTAATTTCACTTATAGATTTTAAATTTGAAAATAATTTTTTGCATTTAAACTTTTTATAACTTTCATTTATTGACCACCAGTGATAGAATTTAGTTTAAGTAGGGATATTAGAGTGTTAATTGTGCTGTTTTCCTTCAATTTTCTTGAAGTGAGTTAGAACATGGAAATATTTAAAATATTCACACTTTTAAAGTTGTTGTTGGAGTGATGCCCTTTAAGTAATTTAAGCTCATATAAGATTACCTCACACCTGTTTAGATGAACTTAGTCTCATTTCTTGTATGATTAATAAGTTTTTTTAAGGGATCACTGTTGCTTCCAGAGTAATCAGTTGTATTTTATCTGTGATGAAGGTTCAGGTGCCTGGCTATCCTGAGGTAACTATTTATTGATTGGTAAGTGTAACAACCAGATGTTTGGGCGCTCCGTCACAATATATATTACATAATATGTGGTGTATGTGTGTGTATGTGTGTGTGTGTGAGAGAGAGAGAGAGAGAGAGAGAGAGAGAGAGAGAGAGAGAGAGAGAGAGAGAGAGCGCACTTGTATGTTTTTAGACGAGCCTTGTAGCAATAAACACTTGCAATAACTACTGCGAGTTGGTCAGTATAAACTTATCAACATTCTAAGATTGTAGTAGTGCATACATACGCTACACCTACTCATAAACTTATATTCTTGATATGTTTACAAATGTCTATGTGCGCATTTTGAGACGATCTATAAAAGCTCGTACTTACCACAGCGAGCATGTCAGCCGCAGGGGGCTCGACGTGTGACCTCAGGATGTTGTGAAATCGTAAAATGTGTCTCTGGACCTTTTTCTGTCGTGGATCAACAGATCTGTAGCGGCCTCCAGCTGGTCTACCCCCCATTGCTGCAAAGAAGGGGGAGAATATAAATGAGTAAGGTCGAGTTGATAAAAAAAGGAAAGACAGGGAGAAAAAAGTTTTATGCTTTTGCGACGAAGATGGATTCATTGGCTGTGGTCTTTTGAAAGGTCCAAATCCAAACACTAACTATGGGGAACAAAGATGGATAGATATGCTGTTTCTTTATTTTAAATGTTTTAATATTGAGTTAAAGATTTATTTTACAGGGTTCCATGATCGTAACATCAGGGAATAAGGGGTATGCTTTTTTAGATTTAAAAAAAAAATCCAATTTAGGGTTGCTAGACGTCCCGGTTTTTCCGGGACATCTCCCAAATTGGATAATTTTTTCCCGTCCTGCACCCTTCTGGGACACCCTTATTGTCCCGATTTTAGTTCATCGTAATAAAGATATATTTTTCTTTATTTTCAGCACGTATTTTTAGTCATGAATATCCAGTTGACTGATGAACGAAACAAGTTGGTTGTGACTGCTGTAGAAGTATCTTAAAGTGCACATGGAACCTTAATTTTACGTGTACGTGATTTTACAGGCAGGTGCTAGAAAATATGCACCTATTGAAAAATAGCAAAATCTTCAGAGAAATATAATCAAAGATCTAAGTTCAATTTTCGTGCACATAAAAATATTTTTATTTATACTCGTATATGCGTCAAATGGAAAGAAAGTGTAGAGTGTCTGTATTGATTGTTAATTTTCCTAATCATTCTCCTTTTGTTTCGTTTCAAGGTTGTTTGCATTGATTATTAATTCCCAAATTATTTTCCTTTTGTTTTCTTTAAACGCCATTAAATTTCTTATTGTTTTGTTTTTCACTTATAAGATAATTTATGTAATGGTGAGAAATTTTAAGGGTCCCGGATTTCTAATCTTGTAATCTGGCAACTCTAAATTCCATAGTGATTTTATTTTACATTACACAACTAGAGTTTAAACCAATTGTTTATCACAGGTATTTTGACGACACATTTTTGGTTTTCAGGCATTTAAGTCACATACAGCGGTTCCATGTTTACTTAAATAGTAAACACCCATGTATTCAGTTTACCGTGGAACATGAAGAAAATAATATTCTTAACTTTTTAGGTGTACGCATAACAAAAACTACCGCAAACAATAAGTCGCTCTTAAGTTTTAGCATTTTTAGAAAGTCTACTTTTACTGGTCTTGGAATGAATTTCCAAAGTGCTACATTCTTTAACTTCAAAATAAATAACATTAAGACTTTAATACATAGAGCATATTCTCTATGCAGCTCCTGGTAGGCATTTGACTCGGAAATAAAGTTTCTGTTAAACTATTTCAAAATTAATGGCTATCCCAATAACATAATATATAAAGAAATAAAAAAGTTCCTAAATATTTCTCTTAGTATAAATAGCAAAATAGATATACATACCAAGGGTTGATAAATTAACTATGTACAGTGGTACCTCGACATACGAAATTAATCCATTCCGAGGCGGCCTTCGTAACCTGAGCTTTTCGTATCTTGAACCGCATTTTACATGTAAATTGCCTAATTCGTTCCAAGCCCTACAAAAACACCCCAGTAAATTTTATAATAAAGCTAAATTGACCAATAAACAATGAAATACAACAATTTGGACCATTCAATACCTAACTTGATACGTACTACTAATATGTACTACATAGTACCTGTAAATAAAGTGTATTAGTGTACATGGTATACAAGAAATACTGTACGTACATACGTGCATATGTAGTAAAATGTGGAACCTTACCTTTCGAGTGAGGCTATCTCCGAAAGTGGCGACAGAGGAGGAGGACAAATGGCAGAAAATTTGTTATGTAGTACATACACTTAACTTTACGAAACACATTAAAAAATGTCAGGAAACATAGACTAAACTTTACGAAACACATTAACAAAACCATAACATTTAACTTTACAAAAAACTTAAGAATTAATTTTTTTCTTTTTTTGATTTTTACATTTTTTTTACTTTTTTATACTTTACATTTTTTACAAAATTTCAATTTCTGCACCACTTTCAACTTTCTGTTTTATCGTAGTATCAATTGGATCTTCCTTTTTGCTTACTCCTGCTAAAGGCCTCTTTAAAAATAACTATCCAAGAAGATTGCCTCTGCCTACTTTTCACAATGTTCCTGAAACGACTCAGGCAAACGTCATCAAACTGCGCAAGCATACGACCTGTGTAAGCCTTTTCGGGGTGTCTTTTCTACAAATGATTGCACCTTATGAAAAGCAGCTAGAGCATCCTTTATTTCTGCTGTTGTCATAGGGTCGTCCTCCTCCTCGCCGCTGCTAGAGAACTCTTCTTGAACGGCGTTATGTTGCATGGCCACCAACTCCTTCAGGTCATCCGTCGTAAGCTCCTCTTGGTGCTCCTCGAGAAGGTCATTGACGTCGTCCTCGTCAACAACCAGCCCCATGGACTTGCCGAGTGCAACGATCTCGTCAAGATCTGGTTGCGAAACAGTTTCAGGATCGTCAATTGTTCCTGAATCTGCAGCACCAGCTTCGCCCACGTCGAATCCCTCGAAGTCTCTGGCAGATACGGCATCAGGTTCGCCTCGAAACCTCCTGGCAAGCTTGGTCGATGAGTCGGATGCATATGACAACATCGAAATGCTCCTTCCAAAATTCACGCAAGGTGAGGTTTGTGGTATCGGTGATATCGAAACATCTCTTGAAAAGATGTTTCGTATACAGCTTCTTAAAGTTTGATATCACATGCTGGCCCATGGGCTGGAGGAGAGGGGTGGTGTTAGGCGGAAGATAAAGAACCTTGATAAAAGAATACTCCGCTAGGATATTTTCTTCGAGGCCAGGAGGGTGAGCAGGGGCATTGTCCAACAACAGCAGACACTTCAGAGGGAGGCGCTTCTCTTCCAAGAATTTCTTCACTGTCGGGCCGAAACACAGATTTACCCTATCGGTGAACAAAAGTCTTGTTACCCAGGCTTTTGCATTAGCCCTCCACATCACTGAAAGCTTCTCCTTTAGCACTTTGTGGGCCTTGAAGGCTCGAGGAGTCTCCGAATGATACACAAGTAGGGGCTTCACCTTGCAATCCCCACTGGCGTTTGAACAAAGTGCGAGCATAAGCCTGTCTTTCATAGGCTTATGCCCGGGTAGCTTCTTCTCTTCCTCCGTGATGTTCGTCCGATGTGGCATTTTTTTCCAAAAAAGGCCAGTCTCATCACAGTTGAAGACTTGCTGAGAACTGTAGCCTTCCTTGATTGTCATCTCATCGAACATCTTAATAAAGGCTTTGGCCGCTTTCGTATCTGAGCTGGCCGCCTCCCCATGCCGCACCACTGAATAGATCCCGGTCTGTTTCTGGAATTTTTCAAACCACCCATGAGAAGCCTTGAAGTCTGGGGTTGGCGATGATGTCCCTTCTCCTCCGTCTTCTTCCGCCTGGGCAATCAAATCGCCGAAAATAGCACTGGCTTTGTGGCAGATTGCCGTCTCGGTTATCGTATCGCCAGCGATTTCTTTGTCTTTTATCTAGACAAGAAGCAGCCTCTCCATCTCATCGTGCACGTGGCTCCTCTTGTTAAACAAAATAGTCACGGCATTGGAAGGTGTAGCTGCTTTGATGGCTTCCTTCTGCTTAAGGATGGTGTCTATCGTCGATGGATTTCGGCCATATTCCTTAGCGATCACACTCAACCGCATGCCAGCTTCATACTTCTTGATAATCTCCATTTTTGTCTCCAAAGAAAGCATCTTCTTCTTTCTGTGAACTTCAACTTTCTTGGGACCCATGACTACATATATACTGGATGTAATTAAGTTATTTAGTATGTATACGTATGTACTAAAGTTCTCACACAACACGATAAAGTAATACTACAATGAAATCACTAACAAATTTACATTAATAAACGAAGTCATATAAAACAAATGAATTCGGCGTGTGTATAGAAACGATGCTACTACCAAGTGGCAAAAAAAGCACGCCGCTACGTAGATGCATGATGGGAGAGATGCTGACCAATAGGAGAGCAGGATCTTATGGTGGTGACTAGCATCAGGAACCAATGGGAGAGCGGGAGGATGTTGGTGAGTCTACTCGGTGGTGCATGAGTTTTAAAATTCCGGGCGAATCTCGGGACTTTACAGCAACAACCTTTCATATCCTGAACTATTTTCGTATGTAGAGCCAAAAAAAATCTTCATATTTGCTTTTGTAACTCTAATTTTTCATAAGTTGAGCCTTTCGTATGTTGAGGTACCACTGTATTTAAATTTCCATACATAAGTGATCCTTGTTCTAAATACGTTACAAGAGAACTAAGAAATATGTTTAAGTATAACTTTCCCCACATTAACCCCAAGTTAATATTTACCAACAACCATACTATCCAAGCGTTGTTAAACCATAAAGACAAACTATCTTCCGACCTTTTGTCTCTCATCACCTATATTTACAAGTGTGACGCCTCTAGCGCCACCTATATTGGCCAGTCAAAACGGTCGGTCCGGACAAGATCTTCCGAACATGATTATGGCATTTCTCCTCGTACTGGTTGCTTGCTGGCCAAGCCAACCAGATCACCGATTTTTACAGCACATAGAGGAATGTAATACAGGTAGAAGATTGGAAAATTTTAGTGTGCTTAGTACGTTTAGAGAAGTGTCATTATTGGGAATCTCTGAGCCGATAGGAATATTTTTAAGGAAACCAGATCTTAACCTTGACAATTCATCATATCCCTTGCTTTTAATATAAATCATTCAGTCATTTCTTTTGTAGTGTAAACTTTCCATCTCTGTCTTTCCCACCATTCTGTTTTTAGTATACGGTTGTAATTTATTTTAAAGATCTTATATATTTTATTTTTTTAGTATACTGGTGAATTTATTTTAAACATTTTATCCATTATCTTATTGTTGCTACTTTTACTCAGCTTTGTCAGCCAACTCTTTTAACTACTATTAAAATACTGTAATGACTCTTTTAGGCTTGAAAATGTTCTGAAGAAACAACGATTACGTGTCGCAAATAAAATGTGGTGTCTCTTAACCTACGCTCTTCTTTTCCTATTAGGATTGAGATTACACAACTACTTTCGCAGAACAGTCATTATTTCCTACTTGGGCTACAGGGTACCCCAGACAAGAGACTGTATCAGCACAGGGTGGTTTAATCTAAACCACCCATAGATTGTACTTTAATTTTAAACATTAGCACTATGTAACAAACAAAGATGAGTCAGTCTATTGAACTGTGAAGAAATTAAAAAGGCATTGTGGTTATTATGATCACATGTATCTGTCAGAGTATATATATATATATATATATATATATATATATATATATATATATATATATATATATATATATATAATATATATATATATATATATATATATATAATCTGTAAAGCAATAAATTATGAAATATTTGACTATGATGGTGACAGTAGGCCTATCCCAGGACAAATTAAAGCTAAGCAGATAACAGTACTTCGTTCTGAATTTTGATACCCTGGACTCGAGGTCGAATCGCGCCCGGGCATCAAAGCACCTTCATTTCTTTCATCAGTTGGGTTTAGGCTAGTAGACAGTAGTGACTGACAAGTATACCCAAACGAAGAGTCACACTGACATGTTTTTCCCATGTGAAGAAATGGAGAAGTTAAAAGAGCATTGAGGTTATTCAAATGATATATTCATATATATTAGATATATAGTTTTGATTGGATATGTAATGTTGATCGTTTGTTTCATAATGAAAGGTTTATTGATCATAATTTCTGTTGCCGATAATTGGAACTAGTTAGTGAAGCGGATGGATTGAGCGTTAGTGTCACAATAGTTTTTTCGGCGGATTGTCATTGTTTTTAGTCATTCGTAGGAATCGCGCGAAATGTTAATTGCACATCGGTGTTGCGGCGGTTTAATCTAGAAAATCATGTGATAGTCTTGTGAATTTGAATTCCTTTGTTCGTCTTTACAGCCGGAGAGTGGATCGTCCTTTATTGAGTGAGTTTTTTCCTGATTGTTTATGTATATTTTATGGTTTTTCATTGTCATTTTATGATTGTGACTTTCATTCACGTAAGGTGTTCGTTCATTAACCGATAGCCTTACCCCATTGTCTACGGTGTATTACAGTCGTATAGGTAATTCACAAAAAAATAATTAATGGAATCAGTTAGGGTGCCGTGAAGCCATAGCCTTGTGGAATGCGAGGAGGGGATTACTAGTAGTAGTATTGATTCGTTTTATCTTGTTTCTTGAAGGGAACTGGGGCATTTTGGAAAGCTAGGCCTAGACCTAATTCACCTACCCAGTATCGCAGGGAGTGAGGTCGCGAGAACAAAGGCGGGTTAGGTTAGTTATATCTTAGTCTACCCTCAAGTTTGTCTTCCTTTACGGCGGGTACGGGGGCTCCGCGTTCTACTAGGTTAGGTTAGTATGGTAACCTAGGTATATGTTGGCCTTCCTTCAAGTTTGGCTTTCTTTAAGGGGGGTACAGGGGGCCTCTGCCCCCCAGTCAGGTAACACGTTCTACTAGGATAGGTTGGGTTAGGTTGGTGAAGTTAGCTTGGTTATATCTTAGTCTTCCTTCAAATTGGTGAAGTTAGCTTGGTTAGCCTATATCTTAGTCTACCTTCAAGTTTGTCTTCCTTTATGGGGGGGGGGGTACGGGGGCAGAGCCCCCCTGTCAGGTAATATGTTCTACTAGGTTAGGTTGGTTAGGTTAGTATGGTAACCTATATGTTGGCCTTCCTTCAAGTTTGGCTTTCTTTAAGGGGGGGTACAGTGGGGGCTCCGCCCCCCAGTCAGGTAACACGTTCTACTACATTAGGTTGGGTTGGTGAAGTTAGCTTGGTTACCTATATCTTAGTCTACCTTCAAATTTGTCTTCTTTTACTGGGGGGGAAGAGGGTACGGCGGCCAAGTAATATGTTCTACTAGGTTAGGTTACACAACATTTTATTGTAATATTATTTCTTTTAATAATATACGCAATACCTTAGGTTTCATAGAAATTAAAGACACTACGTTTTATGATTTTACAGAGTTCTCATTGTCTCTTCAATTTGCCCCTCTGATTTCTAGCACTGACCGTTCATTACAGTATCCTGTTCACGTATGTGTTACGCGTTATTGCACATATTTTTTTCCTTTTCTGAAAATATGATGTTAGTTTCCACATATGTATGAAATCATCCCCCTCAGTGTACCCGCCCACAATTCTTCTAACCAATCAGAGGCCTTGTCACCAATGCGCTGCCGATACCTACATTCAACAGATTGTGTAATTTGCGTTTTAAAATCATTTAGCAAGAAACATTCACAGTGTTAACACCCCACATCCAATACTCTCAAAGTGACCGTGTTTCATCAGTAATAGTGTTGAATATTCTGTTGCGATATACGGACATCGTAATATAATTTTGAGAAACATATCTGTGTTCGTGATTCGTTTGGTACTTTGCCGAAAACTTGTTCGAGATTTAAGATGGGCAGACTTTCAAGAATCGGTGACGAGGATGAGATTCGGCATGCCTAAGTGCATATCTGAATTGTACCATCTGCCCTTTTTAAGGTAAAGTTCCCAAACTATATTCCCCTATTGTTAGAACAATCGTAGTTTAGTAATTTTCAGTTAGAAGTGTTAGGTTTGGTTGGTCAGTTATCATTATTTGCCACGTCCACTACCCAACGACCCATCGTCATTTAACCAACTTGTACCTCCTGTGCCCCCAGTACCTCGCCTTCCCCCCAGTGAACATATGGCTCTGTGGTGGTTGCGGAATTCAAACATGGCAGCTATGTTTACACTTCCCTAAACACTTGGTAGATCGATCAATAGAATTATTCCACGGCGATCTAGACTATGGCAGTTGACGTTTTCCTATGTTATTTTACTTGCTTTACAAGAGTTGAAGGGAATGATTTTTCTGTTCTACTGGAACTAAACTTTAATTTACCTTTGAACTCGTACGTCGACCCGTTGGTACCATCATGTAGTCTTCAAAGGTAAATTACTGCTTAGTTGCAGTGTCCGAATAAATATTAGTTTCAAATCTTGTACAGCAAGTAAAATAACAGGAAAACGTCAATTGCCATAGTCTAGGTAAACGCGGATTGCTTCGGTAGAAATACCCAAAGGTGAAGCACTTGATCACAGTAAGCCGAAACTGGCCACTTCAGTTTCCCCACTTTAGTTTGAGTTTTGGAATTTTAGCAGTTTTCTTGAATAGACTGTTGTTCGTGCGTACATAGGCTAGCTACTAGCTAGGCAATACTTTATAGGGGAAACAACCGAGTGGACTAGCTGATCCAGTCTTGCCTGCTTGTTGATCCACCCTCCGAAAAAGTACTTTAACATGTCCTGGCCAGGGTTGGAAACTTTCGCAAAGTCCACAATTATGCTTTGCCGCTTTCACAGCCAGAATAGTTTGAAATTAACTTCTTTGCCAATACAAAGGTCAAACCTCCACTCTGACCTGACCTGAGTAATCAAGAATTAAGAACTACATTGCCGCCACGGCCACATTTGTTGAGTTGTGTTGGAGAGTTGCTGTGATATTTTGCTTGATTTCTAGAGTTGTAAATTATATTATATACTACAATTTATTATTGCCTGTGTATTGTATCTCCTTTCTAGATAACACGATCATAAAAATTGACATAGACCTATAAGGGTGTATGCCTTTTTGTCGGTTTACGCATCTTATGACGTTTGAATTATAGGGCTATCTTATATCCAACTGTTTTATTTTGGTTCTTGTGTTTATTCTTGTTTTTGTTGCTGCTGTTATAGTGCTTGTAGTGTCTTCAAAAATTTTTCATATGGTATCCTAACATTGCAGAATAATCATAGACCTATTCATAAAATATTGGCGCAAAGAATTATCCACCTACTGAGAGAGAGAGAGAGAGAGTAGACCTATTCATGAAATATTGGCACAAAGAATTATCCCCGTATTGAGAGAGAGAGAGTGATGTGTAGGCCCATGCCCTGTCATTGTCTCAAAATATAAGAATTTCATGTGTAGGTCTATGCCTTGACATTGCCTCAAAATATAAGAATTTGATGTGTAGGTCTGTGCCTTGACATTGCCTCAAAATATAAGAATTTCATGTGTAGGTCTATGCCTTGACATTGCCTCAAAATATAAGAATTTCATGTGTAGGTCTATGCCTTGACATTGCCTCAAAATATAAGAATTTCATGTGTAGGTCTATGCCTTGACATTGCCTCAAAATATAAGAATTTCATGTGTAGGCCCATCCCCTGTCGTTGCCTCAAAATACAAGAATTTCACGTGAAGGCCTATGCCTCGTCATTGCCTCAAAATATTAGAACTTGATGTGTAGGCCTATGCCCTATCATTGGCTCAAAATATATGAATTTCACGTGTAGGCCTATGCCCTATCATTGTCTCAAAATATAAGAATTTGACGTGTAGGCCGAAGCCCTGTCACTGACACAAAAGGTATTTCAACAAAATCTATAGACTCCCACTACTATTTATTTATCTCATCCTCACTGG
>NC_087200.1:147794461-147799461 GCF_015104395.2 Macrobrachium nipponense
CAAATTTACATTAAAAAATTTGTAACACTGCATCAAATCCATGATGACTCTGGAAACCCTAGTGAACCTGTCCAAGATGGGATCCTGAGCCTCAAAAGTTGCCAACGCTTGCTGCAACTCTGCAAAACCTCTTGCCAAGTCCTGCCTTGTGAAAGCCTTAGGCTCTGGGGTGGGTGCTTCTTCTTCTTCCTCTATCATCTGCTTCTCCAGTTGTATCAGGTCCTCAGCAGATAACTCCTCGTCATGAGACTCCAGCAGCTCTGTAACATCATCAACCAACATCTCCAAATTGATTTCCTTACTCAGGGCAACAACGTTCTTTACAACTTGCTGAACTGTGTCCTCAAACCCATGGAAATCATTCACAAATTGAGGACAAATTTTTTTCCAGACACCATTCATGTTTGTTTGCTTAACCTTCTCCCAGAAATCAGCAATGTTCTTTCCAGCATCAAGGATGTTGTAGGATTTCCAAAAGTCCTTCAGAGTCAAGTCCTTCTTGGTTTCAGTTGCCTGTAAAGCCATAGCAATTGTCCTTCGTAGGTAGTAGGCCTTGAACGAAGCACTCACTCCTTGGTCCATAGGCTGTAAAAGGGCCGTGGTATAAGGTGGAAGGTAAACCACCTTGACATTAGGGTTAAAGTCTCCCAGCTGGGCAGGGTGTCCAGGGGCATTCTCCAGCACTAGCAACACCTTAAAGGGGATACCCTTGGAGGCACAATACCGCTCCACACTTGGCACAAAATGGTTTACAAACCAGTCCTCAAACACTGCAAGTGTCACCCATGCCTTCTTGTTGGACTTCCAATTACTGGTAGTTGACCCTTCCAAATGCCCTTGAGTGCCCTTGGATTTTCAGCCTGATACACCAACAAGGGCTTCAGTTTGAAGTCGCCAGCAGCATTACCCCCAAGAAGTAAAGTTAGCCTCTCCTTGCTGGCTTTATGACCGGTTGCTGACTTCTCCTTGGCGATGTAAGTGCTTTTAGGCATACGCTTCCAAAACAAACCTGTCTCATCCACGTTAAACACTTGCTGAGCAGAATAACCCCCCTCCTTAATTATCTCAGACAACGCTTTAGGAAATTCACTCGCTGCTTTCTCATCCCCACTAGCAGCTTCACCTTGCACTTTAAGGTTATGGTAATTGGCCCGAGCCTTAAATCGCATAAACCAACCCCTGCTAGCCACAAACTCTTCACTTTCACTTCCCTCCCCCTTTTCTTTTTTCAACGCTTCAAACAATCTTATCGCCTTCTCCTGAATCACCATAAGGCTGACTGGGATACGCCATTGATTTTGGTCTTCCAACCAAAGCACCAATAACCTTTCCATTTCAATTATTAGACCACTACGCTGCTTGGTTATCACTGTCGCTTTCATAGGAGCAGATCCTTTCACATGTTCAACAATGCGCTCTTTATCTTTGATAATGGTAGCAACAGTCGAACGACTAAGGCCAAGCGAGCGGCCAATGTTTGTTGGCGTTTCAGATTGCTTTATATGTTACTTTAATTTCCATGGTGATGGCCTTTCTTTTCTTCGATGCACTACCATCAGAAGAGTCCGCCTTGCGCTTGGGAGCCATAACAAAGGGCAAAAAGTTACAAACACGATACAACACGATGGAGAGAGAGGCAGCGTAAACAACCAAAATGGCGTATGGGCGAGGAATGAGTGTAGCGAAGCGACGCCGTCCTCTCCCCCACAAAGCGTATTCTTCCGCCGTGAGCCCAAAACTAGTTCGCGTTTGTTTACGTCGCTTACGACGCTAAACCGCGTAAGACAGAACGACGCATATTATTATTTTTTATATTTTTATGAAGGCGCGTTCGTAACCACGAAACAGCGTAAGTCGAGACCGGCGTAACCCGAGGACTTACTGTATATACTGTACGTAATTAAGTTAAGTAGTATACGTATGTACTAAAGTTCTCACATAACACGATAAAGTAGTACTACAACGAAATCACTAATGAATTTACATTAATAACGAAATCGTATAGAATGAACGAATTCCGCGTGCTTACGATAACGATGCTGCTGCCGAGTGGCCAAAAAAGCACGCCACTACTTAGATGCATGATGGGATCATGGGAGAGATGCTGACCAATAGGAGAGCAGGATCTTATGGCGGTGACTAGCATCAGGAACCAATGGGAGAGCTGGAGGATGGTGGTGAGTCTACTCAGTTGGCGGCGCGCGAGTTTTAAAATTATCAGTGGTCCAGGCGAATCTCTGGAAATTACAGCAACAACCTTTCGTATCCTGAACTATTTTCATATGTAGAGCCAAAAAAAATCTTCGTATTTGCTTTCGTAACTCAAATTTTTCGTTATGTATGTATGTATGTGTGTGTATAATATATATATATATATATATATATATATATATATATATATATATATGTATATATATATATATATATATACATATATATAATATAATTATACACACACACATATATATATATATTATAACATACATATATCATATATATATATATTATATATATATATACTATATATATATATATATATATATAATATATGTAACATATAAATCCCAAAAAAACTCATGAGTTTCTGTTATACAATAATGCTTGACTGGATCAAACTGATTACTGGTTGCCTGTGAAAATATGAATTTGGGCAATATCATGCCCTTATGATACGCCCACTTACACAAATTCAGTCTTAAATTTCACATTTGGAATATGATTAGAAGATTTGAGGTAAAAGGTTAAGTGAAAAAGGTGGAGTTAGGATTGTGGGTAGAGGTAAAGGGGGGGAGGAGGGTTGGTTGGGGTCTGTTGTCTCCCGATTTAACCAGGTGGTGATTTTGCAGTCTATTTCCCAGGTGCAAGGACAGATCCTGCCGTCAGTCCTAATAAATAACAGACAATGGCCCTGCATTGTAAGCCTTGCTATGCCCAGAACTAGGCCTAGTCACCCCGGGGGTAACAGAAGCAAGAGCCTTTCTTAAAGATGGTATTTAATGCTCAGTTTCACATGCTCTCTTTTCTACTTTTTCTCTCTCTTATACTCTCTCTATTTTGCTCTCTTTATCTCCTTGAGGAATCTGTTTTTTTCTTATTTTGCTCTTTTGCTTTCTTCTCTCCCTGAAGAATCTTTTTGCACTTAATTTTGCTCTCTTTCTCCTTTTGTTTGGATATTAGAGGTTGCATAACTACTGTTCCAAAGTATCAGAAATCTGTGTTTGTCAGGTGGCTGCGATTGCGGATGATGCTGAGGGCCTGGGGTCAAGGGCCCCTCTCCCTGGTAGGCACTGGCTGGCGATGGGGGTATTAGGGCAAAGTAACACCCCCCCCAAAGTAGGACACAGCTGCTGATTCATCGGTTGGGTAGATAATGTTAAGTTTGTGTCGTGGGTCGAAACCGATGCCAAAGCTGAAGTAGAGTCCAAACAGTCGGGTACTAGAAGCTAAAATCAGAACTACCAACCACACCCAACTTCTCGGTTGAATCTAGGTGCATTCATGGGTGACTACTTTTAATGTTATGGAGATTTTCCTTTCATAGTCTATTGATACTTTCATGGTTTTTTAAGCATCTTCGCTAAAATAATTGATAATACACTATGATATTTAATATTTGTTTCCACGTTGCTCGAAATATACATTGGTAATATTGGTAATCCTGTGTTGAACGAAGATTTCAAATTGTTTCATTTCTGTAGTTTGAAGTAATTACTATATTTTGAAATAATTATTACCATAATTTTTTTTTACGATTGTTGTAAATATCATAGCAGCTTGTCTATCCATGTCTGAGAGGGAGAAGCCCTCAAAATCTGGGAATTCAAAACAGTCGCCAGGTAAGTCATGATCTGGCAAGGGATTAGATTGGACTTGTCGAAGTTGACACGAATGCCCAACTCGACACAAAGAGAACTATCTCCCTTGACCAGAGAAATTTCTCTAGAGATTCGGCCTGGACTAGCCAATCGTCCAGATACCGAAGCATCCTTACATTATGCGATGCAGAATAGCCGAAACAGGAGCCATCACCCGAGAAAAGTCCTGTGGAGCAGTGTTGAAGCCGAAACAAAGGGTCTTGAACTGGGAAACTGCAGAGTCCATGAAAAACCGAACTTAAGGTCTACTCTTCAGATGGATGGGGATTTGCAGATAAGCATCCTGCAGATCGATGGAATTCATCCAGCCCCATCCTGACGGATGAAAGAACAGTCTGAATATCTCCATCTGGAACTAGGATATTAGAATGTACTAGTTCAAGACAAAAAGATCTATGATGGGCCGCCAGGCACCCGAGGCCTTTAGAACTACAAACACCCGTGAGTAAAACTCAGGAGAAGGAGGAGCTCGCTCTATGGCATCCTTCTCCAAGAGGACCAAAAGCTCCTTCTCCAAGGCGTGACCCCTGATTGAGTGAGGGGAATAACTGCTGAACTCTGGAGGATGATTGGAAAGTGGAGGTCTCGAAACGAAAGGGATCTCGTAACCTACCTTCAGGACCTCCACTACCCAACCATCCACTGCTCTCTCCAGCCAAGCTGACCAATGGCAAAAGAGACAAGCTCCTACTGCAGACTCCAGGCGAGGTAATGACTCCTACTTCTGAAAATTCTTATGCACAGACAAGGAAGAAGAAAACAGTCCTCCTGGAGGTTGAGCTCTTCCCCTACCCTTGGATCCATGCCAAGAACCTCACCTGCGTTTCTAAGGGTGAGCGCCAGAGGAGGAAGCCGAGGCGCCAAAAATCTGAGATGTACTCAGGAAAAACGAGCCAGAAGAAGGAGGTTGTTGGGCTGGAGCAGAAGGT
Organism: Macrobrachium nipponense; assembly: GCF_015104395.2. Classification (NCBI taxonomy): domain Eukaryota; kingdom Metazoa; phylum Arthropoda; class Malacostraca; order Decapoda; family Palaemonidae; genus Macrobrachium; species Macrobrachium nipponense. Next base: position 147,799,266 of record NC_087200.1, read on the forward strand.
GCAGGTCTGGCACTAAACATATGCTTACTCCTTGAAGAAAAGGGAGGAATGGAAATAAAAGTTAATTCACTAATTTTGTGGATATATGTGAACGATAATCAACAAAAAGCCGCACTAGCAATTAATGAGAGCTTTAAAGGCACAAAAGGTTTAGGAAATCTATAAAGAGCGCCGTGATGTAAACAACACGGGTGCT
>NC_087200.1:147804461-147822515 GCF_015104395.2 Macrobrachium nipponense
TACCCTCTAATTGTTGATACCGCAAGTTTGTCCACATTCCTTAGATGAAAAAGGAAATCAGCAATTTGGCTCACAGAGGTCTTGGAGGAGGAAATGCCTTCCTTCCTACACCATCTTCTAAAGAACAGCCCACTTTGACTGGTAAACAGCCCGAAAGGAAGGTCTTCTTGCATTGGCAATAGCTTTTGCCACTGCCTTTGAAAAAGCCTCTCGCTCTGGCCAAGTTTTTTTGATAGTCTGAATGCAGTCAGACTCAGAGCGAAGGGGTTTTGGTGATATCTCTCGAAGTGGGGCTGTTTGAGAAGATCGATTCTTTCTGGTAGGGTTCTTGGGAAGTCCACCAGCAGAGACATGACCTCTGTGAACCAATCGCTTGCCGGCCAGAATGGGGCGATCAGTGTCATCCTTGTTCCTTCCGAAGCTGCCAACTTCCTGGTTACTTCTCCCAGGAGTTTGAACGGGGGGCAGGCGTATACATCCATCCCCGTCCAATCCCATAGCATGGCGTCTACAGCTACTGCTTCCGGGTCGATGACAGGAGAGCAAGTAAAGAGGAAGTCTCTTCGTTTTCGAAGTCGCCAAGAGGTCCACCAATGGTCGTCCCCAGTGTCTCCATAACTTTTGGCAGACTTCTATGTGCAGAGTCCATTCTGTTGCAATCAATTGATTCCGACGGCTGATAAGGTCCGCTCAGACGTTTTGGGCTCCTGAAATGAATCTTGTTAGGAGAGTTATGTTTCTCTTTTCCGTCCAGAGCAGGATCTCTCGCTATTTCAAAGAGAGATCGAGTGTGTGTCCCTCCCTCTTTCTTGATATAAGAGAGGGCCGTGGTGCTGTCCGAGTTGATCTGGACAACTTGGCCTATGACTCGTCCCTGGAAGGCTAGAAGGGCCAAGCGAATTGCCTCCAATTCCTTGAGGTTGATGTGCCAAGGCCTCTGTTCCTCTTTCCAGAGGCCTGACACTTCCTCTTTTCCCAGAGTTGCTCCCCAGCCTGTCATGGACGCGTCTGTAAATAACACTAGGTCGGGGCTCCAAAGACAGAGGGACACTCCTTTCGAAATCTTGATGGGATCGAGCCACCACTCAATGGTTCTTGACCAAAGGAGAGATTCTCAATATTTCTTCTAGGTTTTCTTTGTTTTGCCAGTTTTCTGCTAAGAAAAACTGGAGCGGCCTGAGGTGTAACCTCCCTAGAGAAACAAACTTCTCCAGCGATGATATGGTCCCCAGCAGACTCATCCATTCCTTCGCCGAGCATGTTTCTTTCTCTAAGAAGGCTGACACTTTTCCTAAGCCTTTCCGCTGACGTTCTAGCAACGGAAAAGCCCGAAAAGCCACTGAATCCATCTGAATCCCCAGGTACACGATGGACTGTGTGGGGATGAGATGGGACTTTTCGGCATTGACCAGGAGGCCTAAGGCCTTCGTCAACTATAAAGTGGTCTGAAGGTCCTCCAGACACCTTGCTCTCAACGACGACCGTATGAGCCAATCGTCTAGGTAGAAGGAGACTTGTATCTTCGAGAGGTGAAGCCACTTTGCCACGTTCCGCATGAGAAGAGTGAAAATCATGGGAGCTGTGCTTAGCCCAAAGCATAGAGCTCTGAACTGGAAGACCTGTCCTCTCAAAATGAACCTGAGGAACTTCCTGGACCGAGGATGGATGGGGACATGGAAGTAGGCGTCTTGGAGGTCCAATGACACCATCCAGTCCCCTGGTCTCAAAGCTCCCAGAACCGACTGCGATGTTTCCATTTTGAAAGTTTCTTTCTTTACAAAAAGGTTCAGTCTGCTGACATCTAGGACAGGTCTCCATCCCCCAGACTGCTTCGGAACCAGGAATAACCTGTTGTATAAGCCTGGGGAATCCGTAGAGAGCACTCGTTCTACGGCTCTCTTTTCGATCATCTGATCTAGTAGATCGAGGAGACCCTGTTGCTTCTGTGGCTGGTACGATGGCGACAGGTCTATGGGCTTCGTGCTCAAAGGAGGTATGGAGAGGAAGGGAATCTTGTAGCCCTTCTCTATAATCTCGAGGGACCAGGTATCCGTCCCCTTGCTCTCCAAGCCTCTGTGAAGAAAGAAAGTCTCCCTCCCACCGGTGCCTGAAGGGCAAAGTCGTCATTTCTTCCCCCTGGGTTTTGCGGGGGTTCTGCCTCTAGTAAAGCCCCTTCCTCGAGTAGAAGCTCTTGAGGGTGCTCTGCCACGAAAGGGCTTAAAGTTCTTCTTAGGAACTTGAGTTATCTGAGAAGAAGATTGTGCCGTAGGACGTCTAGATGACTGAGACAGCAAATCCTGCCTCGCGTTCTCCTTAAGGTTCACAGATAAATCTTTTACCATACTTTCCGGAAAAAGATGAGAAGAAAAGGGGGCGAATAGTAAATCTGCTTTTTGTGTAGGGGAAACTGATTTAGCAGTAAAACTGCAGAAAAGCGCTCGTTTCTTTAATATCCCCGTAGTGAAGTGGGCTGCTCATCTGAGCCATCCCTCACTGCTTTATCCATACATGACAGGACGCTCGATAATTCTTCTAATGAAAGTGATTCTGGGCTCTTAGACTGTAAACCTAAAGCTCCTAGGCACCAGTCTAGGAAGTTAAATACTTCCAGCATCTTGTATAATCCTTTCAGATGGTGATCCATTTCGGTCATAGTCCATGACACCTTAGCCGAGGACAGGTAAGATCTCCTTGGTGCATTGACAAGGTTTGAGAAGTCACCTTGTGCAGACGATGGAAGCCTCAACCCTGTTTCTTCTCCGGTCTCATACCATATACCGGCTCTCCCGTTTAGCTTAGCTGGAGGAAGAGCGAAGGAAGTCTTACCTTTCGTCTTCCTTGATTCCATCCAGTCATTCATTCTCTTGAACGCTCTCTTAGTAGAGAGCGAAGAAGCCATTCTAACACATCCAGGAGCTTTCCTAGTCTTTGATGAGGATAGTTGCGAAGGCAGGGAGAGAGGAACTGGGGCCTGAAACTTGTCCGTAAACAAGTCCTTCAGGAGGCGAGTTAACGTCTTATAATCCGTAGATCAGGACTCTGAAGGCTCTTCCTCCTCCGCAGGACGAGAATCGCTAGAAGACTCTCCTTTATCTTGACAAGCAGAAGGGTCCTTATCCATTAAACCTTGAGGGATAGACGAGGCAATGCGCGAATGCTTCGCTGTTGCCTTTGAAACCTTAAGACCTTCTTGTAAAGGCATGCCTTTTGAAGCAACTTGGGGAAAAGGCTCTTCAAAAGCCTCCTTGCGGGACTCCTGTCGAGGTTCTCGAGGTGGAATACGCCTATCCTTCTGAAAGGCAGAATCCGATTTAATTTGAATTTCCCGACTTGTAGGACGTCTAGCGCCATCCAGAGCGTCCTTATTAAAGGAGCGAGTATTGCGACTCGCAGGAAGTCGCACATCTCCCAGCACAAGCTGTCGAGCTTCTCGCTGAGCTTCATTATCTATACGACGTTCCGCTTCATTAAAGGCTTCTTCCTGAACGTCCTAGTAAAAAACTTAACCAGACGGTCGTTTATCAACTAGAAAAGAGTCCTCGCAAGCGTCCTGAAGCGGGTCTCGCTCGACCGAGGATGTTGGGCGTCTTTGAAAAACTACACTCAGGACGCTTCGCTTGCATCGGGGCGTCCTCGCAAGCGTCCTGGTGAGTCTTACAACTTTCTTTCGGGAGACGAGAGCTCTCACACTCTAAACCACGAACATTTCGTTGATATTCATATACCAATTCCCTCTCTTGAGGGTTATGAACAGAATCATACCCTGAGTATTGATCTCTTTGAAGTGAAGGTATCCGAGTTCCTTTGCGAACGTCTTGATACTACGGGCGTCGAACGATATGGTAGGCTCTCTCATGTAAGAAACGTCGAGTTGATCGAGCAGGATTATCGTGATAGTCATGACGTGAAAGGCGTCGTGTCGGAAGGGATTCCTTAGAAGGGCCTTCTTCCCCCCTCCAGTTGAAAAACTCGACGCTCGGCAGGATCTTGAGGTACTTGACGAGAAGGTATCTTCATGACAAGAGGAGTGCGTTGATCTTGAAGCGTAAGATGGTCTGCAGAAGTCTGATGAACGTCGTCACGAAGCTTCTCTTGAACGTTCTCTACCTCCTGACAAAAGCGCGGGAGGAGAGACGCCTCGGAGGACGAAAAGCACTCCTTCAAAATCCGGGCTCGTTCCTGAGCTTTGGCAGCCTGGAAAAAACGTCCACAGGTTCTGCTGAAGGGATGCCAGACCGGTAATATGGGACCGATCTGGCGCCCCCTCCACAACACTAGGGGCACTACCATTCTCAATACACTTCACATTGGTGTTTAGCGCAAGCACTTTTGATTCTAGCGCACGAATCGACTCCATGATGGAAGAGAGGGCAATACCCTCCGAAGACATCACTTCATTGCCCGAAGGCAAATTCATAGGGTTAGGTGTAACAAAATCTACAGATGGGTTAGAATGCAAATTACTCCCCTGACTCTTTACAGAAGCACTTCTGGAGGAAGATCTCCTGATTCTATCCCGTTCAAGCTTACGAACATAAGAATCATAAGTCTTCCATTCATTGTCAGTCAATCTTTCACACTCCTTACACCTATCATTCATCAAACAAACATGATTTCTACATTTCGTTGCACACCGTATGAGGGTCCACCGAAGCCTTCGGTAGCCTAACTTTACATTCCATACGCAACACACCCTGAAACTAGTAGAACTAGATCCAGACATATTTTACAAGAAATCCAAAACCAAATTCAATCAAAACCACAATCGCGTATGCCAAGCCACCAAGCCAAGTCCAAAAAACCAAGAGACAATCAGAATACTCAAGTGACCAAAGAAGTTTTTTTCCAAATCCTAGGCGGAGGTACTGAAAACAGTTGTTTACAGCACCGGCGACAGAGAAAATCTGAATAGAAGATGGGAATGGTTCCTGATACCTGCCTCCCAGCGGCGGGAATGGGTACTAACCACCTGGCCGACCACTGCATGTGCCGGGAGTTTTGAAATTCTGTCGGACTTCGGAGAATACAGCTCTGTTGGCTGATTGGATAGCGTCACTGACTGTCCTGATTTCGTCCCCGTCCACTTGGACGGTGGTTCGATCCCATGGGGGGGGGGGGGACGAAATTATTATCATTAAAAAAAAATTCCCCTTCGGTACATAATATGAAAATATATCATTTGGGAGGTAAAGTGAATTTAGATATTAAAGGACATTTGTAGCTTGAATTGATATATATATAATATATATCTGGCAGGTAAGTGTCGTGAACAAACTAGCCTTTCTGGTCACGTGTATTAAGTTTACAGAAAGGAGAGGTTCGAAATGCTTTGACATCAAGAACTTCAGACTACGTCTAAGTTCCATGCCGGAAGCTTCGATCTAGACGGTTTCAAGATTTCCACAGACCTCAAAGATCGTAAAGGGCTTTGTTGTTCGACAGAAACAAATATCTGAGCCTAAAGGCCATCAACAACATACTTCTGTATTCTTTATTAGTTGGAACTGCCAGCTTATCCCATTCTTCAGACGGAAAGGGAAGACGGTAATGTAATTCACAGAGGTCGAGGTGGAGCAAAAGCCATTCTTCCTGCACTATCTCCAGAAACGGCCCACTCCGATTGGTACACTGCAAAATAGGCAGCACTTCTTTGCCTTGGTAATGACTTGCCATTATCTTGAAAATTCCTCTCATTCTGAATCAACTTCTCGACAGTCTGAACTCAGTCAGACTTAGAGCGGAGAGGTCTTGAGGTACTTCTCGAAGTGAGGCTGTTAGAGTAGACCGACACTCTTGGGAAGGGTCCTTGGAAAGTGCTCTAGGAAGGACGTGACCTCTGTGAATCCAGCCTCTCGAAGGCCAACATGGCAATCAGTGTCATTCTCTCTACCCTCTGACGCCAGAAAATTATCTTAATACATCTCCTAAGAGTTTGAATAGGGGGAAAAGAGACTAAACATCTATCCCCATTCAATACTATAGGATAGCGTCTATTGCTACTGCTCTCGGATCGAGAATAAGGGAGCAGTCTAGAAGAAGCCTCTTCTTCTTCAACATTGTGAAGAGTTCTCTGAAAGGACGTCCCCAACGTTTCCATAAATCTCGACACACTTCTAAGCGAAGATTTTACTCAGGGGTCAGTAATTACTGCCATCTATCGAGAAGATCCGCACAGACGTGCTGCAATCGTGCAACGAACCTCTTGAGGATCGTTACGTTCCATGCCTGTGCTCCTAACAGGCTCTCTCTCGTTAACGCGAACAGGGACGAAGAGAGTGTTTCTTGATATTTCTAGAGATATGAGAAAGCTGTGGAATTGTCCGAGTTGATCTGGACCACTGGGTAAACCACTCATTGCTAGACGAACTGGAGAGCTAACCGAATTTTTTTTTTGCTTCCAACTCTATGAGATTATGAGCCAGGACATCCTGTACCCCTCTCCATGCCCTGGCACAGTCTCACTATCCCCTTAGGTGATCCTTGATTTTGAGAGATGTTCAGAATCATATCTAGATCTTCGAAGCTATTTCAGTTTTCCAGCAGGAAAAACTGGAGAGGTCTGAATTGCAGTCTATTCAGGGAAACAAACTTCTCCAGCGAGGAAATGGTCCCCAGCAGACTCATTCATTCCCTCACCGAGCATGTTTCCTTCCCTAATAATGCTGCGCTTTGCTTAAGCAGGTGTGCATTATTATAGTGCTATGCCGAGGTAGACTTGTACAGAATTCTGTACCTTGCGGTAAACAGAACCTAAAAGATCTAATATAAATCTCTGTTGAAAAATTTTCGCAAAAAGCGAAGATCATGTTCATTCATGCATGCGAGAATCCCTTCAACCCGAGGCTAAAGTCCGTGATTGTAGGGCAGAGATACGGTTAGTCAGTCAATCCCGCAGGAGAGAGAGACGTAACCGACCGCGCATGGCAGACACCCAGCTGGAACTGAGCTCACTCTCAGTGAGCTGGCTCTAGTGACAGCAGTGTACGTTCGCCGTCTCGCACTACTCTGCCTGAGTTGCCAGCTACTCCTTTCTACGAATGAATAGGTTTGTTATCATTATCAAGCAGAAAGAAAACTCTCAAGCAAACATATTTAAGCGAAACAGAATTCGCTAAATACAGAAGCTGAGTTGGTGTTGTCGTAACAATGCCTTAAAAATCTAAAGGGGAAACCGGAAACTCCTGGAGGGTTGCAGGGAGTACCGATTAAATTCACTTAGAATAATAGTCCTTTCAGTTGCCATCCTTAGAGGTAACTAAGTTATGCGTATATGACTTGAACCATACAGTAGTCATATAACGCAAGGGTAAAATACGTATTGTAGTCATTTGGACAGCTAATTCTCTACTTCTTTCTATCCTCGACGAGAAGAGAGAGAATAGAAAACGACTGTCTCGTTCTCTTAACGAAGAGAACGAATTTAGTACTAGTCGTAGAAGGTCCTCAAGTGAAAACCGAGTACCGAAGAGGACAGCTCAATCTTCTTATGTATTTTAGACATAAGACTTCATGGTCTTAGCCTACAAGTCTTTTCCATGGACGAGCCTTTACAAATGAATGAGAGCTCTTCCGAATCTTGTCAATGAGAACTTATCCGCTTACGCGATAAAATGTTTTTGAGATATTTGTCAATGAGAACTAACCCATTTACGTGACAAAGGGTCTATATTTCATCAGTGAGGGGTTACCCCTTTACTTGACAAAACGTTTAGTATCTTGTTAATGGGGGAAACCCATTTACCTGACAAAGTAATCCAGGAATTCGAGCGTAAAGTCTTCTCGATTCCCGCAGAAATCGAGGAAAGGGCAGAATTCCTGGTCAGAGACTGGATTTACAGCAGGTAGGACCTTAATGTTCCCTTTCGGCAGCGCAGTCCTGAACGCAGAAGAGGCGTTTTATGACACCTAATTCTTCTTAAAGATTACTAGTCTTCTTCTAGATGCCAGCTCATTAGAACCAACCTGACTACCTTATCCATGTAGGTTGGATAGTTATTCTAGAGAAAGAGAGTCAGGGCCTCGAGACTGCAGGTCCAGGGCTCCGAAATACCAATCTAGGAACTAAATATACATGTTTCTGAACAGCCCTTTCAGATAATCTATCTGGCTGGCAAAATCGTCCTGGGAAGAGGAAGGAACTCTCCAACCAGCTTCCTCTACCATTTCATACCGGATGCCTATTATTACGCTTAACCTTGTTGGAAGTAGGGCAAAGGAAGTCTTGCCTTGCATTTTCCTGGAACCCATCAAATCATGAATTCTTTTAAACGTTCCCTTCATAGAAATCGAAATGGACATCTTGACGAGACCAAGCTACTTCCTCTTCTTCGACAAAGCACACTGCGAGAGAAGAGAGCAAGGGACCGAGGGCCGAAACTTGTCAGCAAACCAGTCTTACAGAAGGTGTCTCTGTTCGCAGGTCGCCATTCGCTCGAGGACTCTGTCTCCCTTACGGGAAAAGTAGATGAGTCCCAAACCGACCGCTAAGCAATGAAACCCTGAGACCCCTTCTCTCGTTATCACCTCGTAAAAAGGGGGGTCTCCTACTTGAAGTTAGGTTCAAAGACGAAAGTCAGGAATGCTGCATAGCAACTCCGAAGCTTTGCGAAGTTTCGGTAAAGGAATCTGCTGCTGAGCGTTCTGAAGAGTGTTCGATAATCAAACCCCAAGGTCCCGTTCATAACAAGGGTCCTCTAACTGAAAGAGGGTTCAAAGAAGAAGTTCGGGTATGTCTCACCGCAACTCCGAATCTTTATTAAGTTCCTGTAAAGGAACGTCCTGTGGAGAGTCCCTGAAGAGCGTACTCTTGACGAGATTTCTTGTAGGAGTCCTGCCGAACGTCTTGATGCGTAAGGCGCCTATCGTTGTGAAGAATGTCTTGGCTAGTGCTCTGCCGAGCGTTATGACTTTATGACGCCGAGCGTCTTCAAAAGCGTCCCCACTAGAGTCTTGGTCCTTGTAAAGGCATATCTTTCGAAGCAACTAGGGGAAGAGGCTCTTCAAAAGCTTCCTTGTGGAACTCCTGTCGAGCTCCTCTCAGTGTAGTACGCCTGTCTTTCTGAAAGGCAGACAAGTCCGAATCAGGTTGAACTTTCCGAATAGAAGAGCGTCTAGCATCATCCAGAGCGTCCTTGCTACGGGAGCGAGAATTTGGACTCGCAGGAAGTCGCACGTCTTCCAACATAAGCTGTCGATCTCGCTGCACTTTATTGTCTATAAGACGTACCGCTTCATCCAAGGTTTCTTCCTGAACGTCTTGGTAAAAATTTCGACATGAATGTTGCTTATCAAATACGGAGGCGTCCCGAAAAGCGCCCTCAAAAGCGTCCTGAGGCGGGACTTGCTCCAAGGGACACCGAGAGTCTTTCAAAAAACGCTCAGGACACTTAGCTTGCATCGATGAGTCCTCAAAAGCGTCCTCGCTAGCGTCCAGATGTGCAAGACATCAAGCGTCTTCAAGGGGAGCGCCGCTCATGAAGCGTGCTAAAGTCATAAGCCGATGTACGGTGATCATTGTCCAGACGGAGTATTATGGACATTCGCACTCCTGACAAAGACTGGCGACTGCCTGTGCGACATCTTTGCGTCTCTGTCACGCTCATCGACACTTCCAGAAAACGCACTCAAAAGGACGCCTCTGTGTTGGGGCTGCGAGGATGTAGAAAGCGACGAGCAAGGAGAAGGAGACTGCCTGACTTGACAGACAGACAGCCTCAAATCCTTCCTGCGGTAAATGTGTTTTGCCCTTCTCTTGGCGAAAACGAGGCCAACCGAGAAGGGCTGATCCTGTGAGAAGACGAGGGGACGCCTTCTTCCTTTTCACAGTAACAATGATAAGGCGATCTGGGCGCTTAACAGCGTTCTGCTCCAATGACGTCGTATTTCCTTCTTCTTTCCCCCATGCGTTGGAAAGTCGTCAAAATGTTAAGGCGGCGAGTCCTTCCGAGAGCTCCAACCCCTGTACGGGGAGGGTGCCTCGGAGGACGAGAAGCAATCCTTCAGGATTCGTGCCCGTGCACGATCTTTGGCAGCCTGGGAAGCGTCTTCAGGTCCTGCCGAAGGGACGCCAGATTGGTGGGGGTTCCTCGTAACCCTCCTTCGGCTTTCGACATGCCCTCTCCCTGTGGTCCTGGGAGTCCGACAGAGGTCTAGACCTAGAGGTGTTATAAGGCCAGTCTGACGCCCCCTCCACAACACTAGGGGCACTAATTCAACATCACTACACTCACAACACTGATTGGAGAGCGAGCACTTTAGATTCCAATTACTGATGTAATCCACCAAAATAGAAAGATCATTACCTCTCACAGACACTTCCTCTAGGCCCGTAGGCCATACCACAAGGTTAGGCAAAATGATATTGTCATGTTACAATAAAGTTTTATACATACTTACCTGACAGATATATACTTAGCTATAGACTCCGTCGTCTCCGACAGAATTTCAAATTTCGCGGCACACGCTACAGGTAGGTCAGGTGATCTACCGCCCTGCCCTGGGTGGCAGGACTAGGAACCATCCCGTTTTTCTAATCAGAATTCTTCTCTTCCACCTGTCTCCTGCGGGGAGGCTGGTGGGCCATTAATCGTATATATCTGTCAGGTAAGTATGTATAAAAACTTTATTGTAACATGACAATATCATTTTTATACATTTCAACTTCCCTGCCAGATATATACTTAGCTGATTAGCACCCATTGGTGGTGGGTAAGAGACAGCTAACAACTGAAATAGACAGGTAAACAACATATGTTGTAGGTATAATAAACCTTGGTCCTACCTTATTAGGCTGAAGACTTCGCGGCTACTGCCTTGGAGTCTGCTTAGCCTCAAGAGCCTCAGCGAGATATTGATCTATGGCTAAGAGTTCTTGTGGGTCTGCCAATGGGGTCTTATCCACTTACTCGGCAGAGCCTAAAGGCCTTTGTCATTGGGTGCTATTCCACTAACAAGGAGCACAAAACCGATCCCGATCACCTGATCCTAACATCCATGTTAGTTCTAAGATTGTAAGGAGTTATCCCCGAACTCCTTACAAACAACCAAAAACTCGAAACATAATTACACTTTCATTACAAAATATACAAAAAAAAAAATTTTGTACTCCCCTACTAGTCATACATACCCTTGATCCCCTACCAGCAATGACACTCTGCTCCCATGCGACAGTAGTTGAGCTTGCTAATAGAAAACCAAGCACATATCTGACAAGAGGGTTTTTGTACGATAAGAACACAAAATTAAGGATCAGTCTTTGCTCCAAGACCCAGTATCTATCTGCTGATACAAAAGGACCTAGCGAGAAGCACTTCTCATAGGTCACTCTCACATCCTTCAGATAATGAGATGCAAACACTGAATTGCACCTCCAATATGTAGTCTCAATGATATTCTTTAGAGACATATTCGTTTTGGAACGCCAAGACGTTGCTACTGCCCTCACTTCATGAGTCTTGACCTTTAGAAGACCGAAGGATTCCTCCGAGCAGTTCTTGTGAGCGTCCGTAATAACGCTTCTCACAAAGAAAGCCAAGGCGTTCTTGGACATGAGTCTTTTGGGGTTCTTCACCGCACACCAAAGACCTTGTTGACAAGCTCCCATCTGTCTCTCCTCTCTAAATAGTATTTAAGAGCTCTCACTGGACAGAGAGATCTCTCTATCTCTCTGCCTACAAGGTTAGATAGGCCTTTTACCTCAAAACTTCTGGGCCAAGGTTTTGACGGGTTTTCGTTCTTTGCCAGAAACATTGTCTGGAAAGAACAGATGGCAGCATCTCCTTTGAAACCCCACCGTGGAATCCAGAGCGTGTAATTCGCTCGTCCTCTTGGCTGTAGCGAGAGCCACCAGGAACAAGCATTTCCTAGTGACGTCGCGAAGGACGCCAGATGTAAAGGCTCAAATTTATCCGATGAAAGGAATTTCAGGACCACGTCTAGATTCCAACTAGGTGTTCTAGGAGTAGCTGCTTTCGAAGTCTCAAAAGATCTAATTAGATCGTGTAGATCTTTGTCGTTAGCAATGTCCAGGCCTCGATTCCTGAATACTGAAGACAGCATGCTTCTGTATCCTTTTATTGTCGAGACAGATAGGTGTGATTCCTCTCTCAGAAAGAGGAGGAAATCAGCAATATTCACTATAGAGGTACTGGAGGAGGGGACAGCTTCTGACCCTTACACCACCTCCTAAAGACTTCCCACTTTGACTGGTATACTCTTCTCGTCGAAGCTCTGCGGGCTCTAGCGATAGAGCCCGCAGCCTTGCGAGAAAAGCCTCTCGCTCTGACAAGTCTTTCGATAGTCGAAAGGCAGTCAGAGCGAGACCTGGAGGTTGTGATGAAACCTCTCGAAGTGGGGTTGTCTGAGTAGATCGTGTCTGTTGGAAGCGATCTGGGGAAGTCCACTATCCACTCCAGTACCGTCCATGAACCATTCCTGGGCTGGCCAAAATGGGGCTATGAGTGTCAACTTCGTGCTCTTCGAAGCTACGAACTTCCTGAGCATTCCCCCAGGATTTTGAACGGGGAAAAGCGTATGCGTCCACACTTCCGACCAATCCATGAGAACGCGTCTATTGCGAAGGCTCTCGGATCTTCCACTAGAGAGCAAAAGATCTCTATTCTTTTGGAGAGGAACGTCGCAAACAGGTCTATGTGAGGTCTCCCCCACAGGGACCAAAGACTTCGACACAATTCTTCGTGTAGAGTCCATTCTGTTGGGAAGGACCTGATTTCTCCTGCTCAGTCTGTCCGCTCTCACATTCTTGATCCCTTGAACAAACCTTGTGAGGAGAGTTATGCCTCTTTCTTCCGTCCAGGTTAACAGGTGTCTTGTCAAACTGATAGAGGGAGAAAGAGTGCGTGCCTCCTTGCTTGCGTATGTAAGCCAGAGCCGTGGTGTTGTCCGAGTTTATCTGTATCACCCCGTCTCTGACTATCTCTTCGAAGAACTTTAAGGCTAGTGTATGGCCACAAGTTCCTTGCAATTTTGATGTGCCAGGACACCTGTTCCTTTGTCCAGGTGCCTGACACCTCCTTGCTCCTAGCGTCGCTCCCCATCCCGACTCCGAAGCGTCGGTAAATAACACTTGGTCTGGGTTCTGCAGAGGAAGCGATACGCCTTCGTTCTTTTGAAGCGGAGGGATCCACCACTTCAGATGATCTTTTACTTCTTGTGGAAGTTGGAAGATGTCCGAGAGTTGACCCGTCTTCCAACTCCACACCTCTTTGAGGAAAAACTGAAGAGGGCGAAGGTGAAGTCTCCCCAGCGAGAAGAACTTTTCCAATGAGGACAGGGTCCCTAAAAGGCTCAGGTAATCCTCGCTGAGCTGTTCTTTCTCTCTAAGAAGCTCGAGATTCTCGACACCTCGAGCGATTCTTTCTCGCAAAGGATATACCCGAAAACCCCGAGAATCCATCTGAATCCCCAGATAGACCAAGTTCTGGCTGGGGATCAGTTGTGACTTCTCGAGGTTTGACGAGCAACCCTAGCGAATCTATCATGTTCCTTGTTACTTCTAAGTCCTCCAAGCACTGAATCTTCGACTTGGCCCTGATCAGCCAGTCGTCCAAGTAGAGGGAGATGTTTATCCCCTCTAGGTGAAGCCATCTTGCTACATTCGCCATCAGGTTGGTGAATACTTGTGGGGCTGTAGACAGACCGAAGCACAGAGCCCTGAACTGAAAGATCTTGTCTCCTACGGATCACACAAAGCGAAGATATTTCTTTGACAAATGGTGAATGGGAACGTGGAAATATGCGTCTTGCAGGTCCAGAGAGACCATCCAATCTCCTGGACGAAGAGCCGACATTACAGAGGCGGACGTTTCCATGCGAAACTTCTTTTTCTGTACGAAGCGATTCAGAGCGTTACGTCCAGAACTGGCCTCCACCCCCCCGATGCCTTTGGTACTAGAAAAAGGCGGATGTAAAATCCCGGGGAGTGTGGATCCTGCACAAGTTCGATGGCCTCTTTTTCCCACATTTGCTCCACCATTTGAAGGAGAGTCTTTCTCATTAACGGGTCTCTGTACCTCGCTGACAGTTCCCGAGGCGTAGATGTTAGGGGCGGCTGTCGTCGAAGGGGATTACATATCCCTTCTTCAGGACCGACACTGACCAAGGGTCGCTCCCCTTTTTTGCCCATACTCCTTGCAAGTTTCATGGAGTCTGCGCCCAACTGGTTGCTATTGGAGGAGCAACCAAGTCACTTTTGATTTCTTGAAGGGACCTAAAATGAAGACCTTCCTCCCTTCTTTTCAAGCTCTTCTTTCTGGCAGGGGGACGACGCCCGCTGCACCTCCACGAAAAGGGCTGCTGAGGAGGACGAGATTCCTTCTTAACCGTCGACACTACAGGGCGTCCTTTCTGGACGTTTGCGTTAATAGGTCTTGTGTCGCCTTCTCAGTTAGCGAGCGAGATATATCCTTCACTAACTGAGAAGGAAACAGATGATCTGATAGAGGGGCGAACAGTAAGGCAGTCCTCTGGCTCGGAGAAACCCCTTTCGATAATAGGGATCCATAAACTGATCTCTTTTTCAGGAGACCAGCACCAAAAGGGAAGCCACTTCACCCGAACCGTCCTGTACTGCCTTGTCCATGCAGGACAGGACGCTATGGAGAATTTCTCGGGTTTTTCAGAAACTCCGGATCCTTAGATTTGTTGGCCAGAACTCCGAGTGACCAATCCAGAAAATTGAACACCTCTAAAGTGACAAAAAAGTCCCTTTAGAAAGTGGTTCAACTCTGAAGTGCTCACGTCGCTCTGACCGATCCTAAGGAGTGACGTCTAGAGGCCTCCACTAAATTGGAAAAGTCGGCATCTGCCGAGGCAGGTAGAGAAAGACCCATAGTCTCTCCTGTCCCATACCAAATACCTCTCTTCCCGTGCAATCTGGAAGGAGGCATGCAGAATACCGTCTTTCCTAACTCCTTCTTCTTGTCCATCCAAGAATCTAAAGAATGGAGTGCCTTCTTCATAGATATCGCAGGCTTCATTTTTAAAAAGGCCGACGATTTTGCCGTAGCTGAGCTCGAAAAGAGCGAACGAGGAGAAGGAGGAGCCGCCGGACTAAGAGAATCTCCAAACTCTTGAAGTAGTAATGAGGCTAAGACTTTATAAACTAGAAAGTCCCTCATTAGCAGGAGGTTCGTCATCAGACAACTCGTCTAACCCTCGATCAGACGAAGGAGAAAGTTCACGTTGGAGGGAGAGTCCTTCCAAGACCTCCTATGTTCTGAAAGGAGAGGAGCTCCTATTTGAGAAGAGTCATAACTTCCAGGAACGAGTCCCCGACTCTTGCCTCCTGGCTCTTGACTCTTGCCTCCTGACTCCTGCCTCCTGGCTCCTGACTCCTGCCTCCTGACTCCTGCCTCCTGCCTCCTGACTCCGGACTCCTGCCTCCTGACTCCGGACTCCTGGCTCCTGCCTCCTGAACTCCTGCCTCTTGGCTCCTGGCTCCTGCCTCTTGGCTCCTGCCTCCTGCCTCTTGCCTCCTGGCTCTTGCCTCCTGGCTCCTGCCTCTTGCCTGGATGCCTCTACACTCCTGGCTCTGGGCTCCTGCCTCCTGGTTGACTCCTCACTCCTGGCTCTTGGCTCCTGCCTCCTGGGTGACTCCTCACTCCTGGCCGGTGCCAGACGTCTGATCGTTTCATCCAGGTTCGTACCGGAAACAAACCTCACCTCAAGTAGGAGTATCGATCCTGGAGGCAGATACCTCCATACGTCTGGAGGATCTTTTAATAGGAAGGGAAGTGTCTTTCCTTCTAGGAGGCTCCTTTGACAGGACTCCTACAAACGACGAAATCTGTTCCTGCATCGCCATCATGAACCTCTTTGTAGCCTCCTCTTTATCCTCTTCGGGAGTAGGGGAAGGAGGAGGGGAGGAGTCCATAGCCTCCACCTCCTGCCTCCTTCTCACTCTGGTTGAAAGAATGCTCTTCTTGCCTTCTTCACTCCCGATGGAGACTCCTCAGGGAAGTTTTCAGGGCTCGAGTCAATATTCGGAGCCTTCCAACTCCTCTTGAGAGGCCGAGATCGATCTGAATCTCTCCAATCACGTCTCGGTGATGAAGATCCCGACGACGAGAAACACTCACGTAGGACGCTTTTTACATAGCGGTCCTTGGCAGTCTGGGGTGTCACAGAAACCGCCGAAGGACACCTGATCGGTGGGGATTCCACCCACAACCTCCTTTCGGCTTTCGAACATTCCTTCTCCTCTGGGCATGTGAGCTTGGAAGAGGTCTAGACCTAGGAGCGTTGCTGAGCCGACCAGATGCCCCCTCCACTACACTGGGGACACTCATATCACTGTCCACTGAAAAATCACTAGCCCTACCTTGTATGGCAGCCATTGTTTTGCCATCAACTTGAAGGCTGCTTTTAGATCCGCAAGTTCTTTTGCTGGATCTACAGGTTCTGCAATAGGAGAATGGGCTGCAATGGAAGGAGAAGTAGCAATACTTACCCTTGGGGAAGATACCCAAGCTTGGATTAGTTCAGATCTAGAACTACTTAAACTTCTATGAGAAGCCTTCCTCACTCTTTCTCTTTCTAACTTTTTAAATAATTAGTTAGATTCTTCCATTCGTTCTCACTCAAGTCTCACATTCCTTACAAGTATTAGTAAAAGAACATTCATACTCCCTGCACTCTTGCATACCGTGTGAGGGTCTACCGAAGCTTTCGGCAACCTCACCTTACAGCCTACAATTCACACAACGTCTCACAACCATACAGAGTCAGACATTATTAAGAAAATTCCAAAATCAAGTCCACAAACAGTCCACAAAAGCGTATGCCAATCCAACAATCCAGATACGTCAACCAAAGTCGGTCAAGAAGATCAATTGCCGATGAAAAAGAAAAAACCAATCGAGAGGAACCAACAACAATGTTGATGGTCCGGGCGACAGAAGAATTCTGATTAGAAAACGGGGATGGTTCCTAGTCCTGCCACCCAGGGCAGGCGGTAGATCACCTGACCTACCTGTAGCGTGTGCCGCGAAATTTGAAATTCTGTCGGAGACGACAGAGTCTATAGCTAAGTATATATCTGGCAGGGAAGTTGAAATGTATAAAAATAAAGTTTACTGTTTACTGATCTTGGAGGAAGACCTCCTGATTCTATTACGCTCTAATTTGTGTACATACAAAGAATCATACATCTTCCTGCAGTCAGTCAATTATCACACTAATTACATTGATGTTTCAACAAGAATTATGTACATGTCGTGCATATTAAGTGAGAATCTATCGAAAGTTTCGTTATTCTCACCTAACCCCTTGCACACAACAAAGTTTGAAACTAGCCTAACTAGAATAGGACTTCTTATGTCAAGAATTCAAAATTAAATCAAATTTATGATAGCGTATGCCTAGCCGCAAATCCAAGTTAATAAATCAAAAAAGAAAAACAACCAAGATTACTTAAGCGGCAATGAAGTTCCAAAACTCCTAGGCGGAGGGTAATGAAAACAGGTGTTTACATTACCGGTGACAGAAGAAAATCTGAATAGAAGATGGGAACGGTTCCTGACACCCACCTCCTAGCGGCGGGAATGGGTACTAACCACCTGGCCGACCACTGCATGTGCCGGGAGTTTTGAAATTCTGACGGACTTCGGAGAATACAGCAATATATATATATATATCTGGCAGGTAAGTGTCATGAACAAACTCCTTTTTCCACTAAACCTTGCTTAATTTAGCCAAAAACATTCTTCCTTATATGCATTTACTCTTAGTTACCTGTGCATTTGGCATAAAATGAGAAACTTGAATTTCACAGGGTATTAATACACTGTTGTGTTGAAACTTTGTACTGATACAAATACTAGTAGTTTTAGATTTACAAATTTTATTATCTCAGTAAGGGGCGTCATTTAGAGGGGAGGGGCTGGGGGGCAACTGTCCCCCCAAGACTCGACTTGCCCCCCCTCACGCCCCAAGCCCTAATAAGTAACAAGAGCTGATTTTCCATTATTCCAACCAAAAGGCAAATGTGTTAACACATTAACATATCTATCTATCTATTAGCCACCAGTGAGGATG
>NC_087200.1:147823015-147835515 GCF_015104395.2 Macrobrachium nipponense
CATCCTCACTGGTGGCTAATACGATAGATAGATATAAGTTAATGTGTTAACACATTTGCCTTTTGGTTGGAATAATGGAAAATCAGCTCTTGTTACTTATTAGGGCTTGGGGCGTGAGGGGGGCAAGTCGAGTCTTGGGGGGGACAGTTGCCCCCCAGCCCCTCCCCTCTAAATGACGCCCCTTACTGAGATAATAAAATTTGTAAATCTAAAACTACTAGTATTTGTATCAGTACAAAGTTTCAACACAACAGTGTATAATACCCTGTGAAATTCAAGTTTCTCATTTTATGCCAAATGCACAGGTAACTAAGAGTAAATGCATATAAGGAAGAATGTTTTTGGCTAAATTAAGCAAGGTTTAGTGGAAAAAGGAGTTTGTTCATGACACTTACCTGCCAGATATATATATATATATATATATATATATATATAAATATATATATATATAGCTGTATTCTCCGAAGTCCGACAGAATTTCAAAAACTCCCGGCACATGCAGTGGTCGGCCAGGTGGTTAGTACCCATTCCCGCCGCTAGGAGGTGGGTGTCAGGAACCGTTCCCATCTTCTATTCAGATTTTCTTCTGTCACCGGTAATGTAAACACCTGTTTTCATTACCTCCGCCTAGGATTTTGGAACTTCATTGCCGCTTAAGTATCTTGGTTGTTTTTCTTTTTGATTTATTAACTTGGATTTGCGGCT
Organism: Macrobrachium nipponense; assembly: GCF_015104395.2. Lineage (NCBI taxonomy): Eukaryota > Metazoa > Arthropoda > Malacostraca > Decapoda > Palaemonidae > Macrobrachium > Macrobrachium nipponense. Next base: position 147,823,721 of record NC_087200.1, read on the forward strand.
AGGCATACGCTATCATAAATTGATTTAATTTTGAATTTCTTGACATAAGAAGTCCTATTCTAGTTAGGCTAGTTTCAAACTTTGTTGTGTGCAAGGGGTTAGGTGAGAATAACGAAACTTTCGATAGATTCTCACTTAATATGCACGACATGTACATAATTCTTGTTGAAACATCAATGTAATTAGTGTGATAATTGACTGATTCTGCAGGAAGATGTATGATTCGTATGTACACAAATTAGAGCGTAATAGAATCAGGAGGTCTTCCTCCAAGATCAGTAAACAGTAAACTTTATTTTGCCTAACTTTGTGGTATGGCCTACGGGCCTAGAGGAAGTGTCTGTGAGAGGTAATGATCTTTCTATTTTGGTGGATTACATCAGTAATTGGAATCTAAAGTGCTCGCTCTCCAATCAGTGTTGTGAGTGTAGTGATGTTGAATTAGTGCCCCTAGGTCTAGACCTCTGTCGGACTCCCAGGACCACAGGGAGAGGGCATGTCGAAAGCCGAAGGAGGGTTACGAGGAACCCCCACCAATCTGGCGTCCCTTCGGCAGGACCTGAAGACGCTTCCCAGGCTGCCAAAGATCGTGCACGGGCACGAATCCTGAAGGATTGCTTCTCGTCCTCCGAGGCATCCTCCCCGTACAGGGGTTGGAGCTCTCGGAAGGACTCGCCGCCTTAACATTTTGACGACTTTCCAACGCATGGGGGAAAGAAGAAGGAAATACGACGTCATTGGAGCAGAACGCTGTTAAGCGCCCAGATCGCCTTATCATTGTTACTGTGAAAAGGAAGAAGGTGTCCCCTCGTCTTCTCACAGGATCAGCCCTTCTCGGTTGGCCTCGTTTTCGCCAAGAGAAGGGCAAAACACATTTACCGCAGGAAGGATTTGAGGCTGTCTGTCTGTCAAGTCAGGCAGTCTCCTTCTCCTTGCTCGTCGCTTTCTACATCCTCGCACCCAAGAACACAGAGGCGTCCTTTTGAGTGCGTTTCTGGAAGTGTCGATGAGCGTGACAGAGACGCAAGATGTCGCACAGGCAGTCGCCGTCTTTGTCAGGAGTTGTGAACGTCCATAATACTCGTCTGGACAATGATCACCGTACATCGGCTTATGACTTTAGCACGCTTCATGAGCGGCGCTCCCCTTGAAGACGCTTGATGTCTTGCACATCTGGACGCTAGCGAGGACGCTTTTGAGGACGCATCGATGCAAGCTAAGTGTCCTGAGCATTTTTTGAAAGACGCTCGGCGTCCCTCGGAGCAAGTCCCGCCTCAGGACGCTTTTGAGGGCGCTTTTCGGGACGCCTCCGTATTTGATAAGCAATATTCATGTCGAAATTTTTACCAAGACGTTCAGGAAGAAACCTTGGATGAAGCAGTACGTCTTATAGACAATAAAGTGCAGCGAGATCGACAGCTTACGTTGGAAGACGTGCGACTTCCTGCAAGTCCAAATTCTCGCTCCCGTAGCAAGGACACTCTGGATGATGCTAGACGCTCTTCTATTCGGAAAGTTCAACCTGATTCGGACTTGTCTGCCTTTCAGAAAGACAGGCGTACTACACTGAGAGGAGCTCGACAGGAGTTCCACAAGGAAGCTTTTGAAGAGCCTCTTCCCCTAGTTGCTTCGAAAGATACGCCTTTACAAGGACCAAGACTCTAGTGGGGACGCTTTTGAAGACGCTTGGCGTCATAAAGTCATGACGCTCGGCAGAGCACTAGCCAAGACGTTCTTCACAACGATAGGCGCCTTACGCATCAAGACGTTCGCAGAAATCCTACAAGAAATCTCGTCAAGAGTACGCTCTTCAGGACTCTCCACAGGACGTTCCTATACAGGAACTTAATAAAGATTCGGAGTTGCGGTGAGACATACCCGAACTTCTTCTTTGAACCCTCTGTCAGTTAGAGGACCCCTGTTATGAACGGGACCTTGGGGTTTGATTATCGAACACTCTTCAGAACGCTCAGCAGCAGAATCCTTTACCAAAACTTCGCAAAGCTTCGGAGTTGCTATGCAGCATTCCTGACTTTCGTCTTTGAACCTTACTTCAAGTAGGAGACCCCCCTTTTTACGAGGTGATAACGAGAGAAGGGGTCTCAGGGTTTCATTGCTTAGCGGTCGGTTAGGGACTCATCTACTTTTCCCGTAAGGGAGACAGAGTCCTTGAGCGAATGGCGACCTGCGAACAGAGACACCTTCTGTAAGACTGGTTTGCTGACAAGTTTCGGCCCTCGGTCCCTTGCTCTCTTCTCTCGCAGTGTGCTTTGTCGAAGAAGAGGAAGTAGCTTGGTCTCGTCAAGATGTCCATTTCGATTTCTATGAAGGGAACGTTTAAAAGAATTCATGATTTGAGGGGTGGGCTCCACCAGGAAAATGCAAAGGCAAGACTTCCTTTGCCCTACTTCCAACAAGGTTAAGCGTAATAATAGGCATCCGGTATGAAATGTTAGAGGAAGCTGGTTGGAGAGTTCCTTCCTCTTCCCAGGACGATTTTGCCAGCTAGATAGATTATCTGAAAGGGCTGTTCAGAAACATGTATATTTTTAGTTTTCCTAGATTGGTATTTCGGAGCCTGGAACCTGCAGTCTCGAGGCCCTGACTCTCTTTCTCTAGAATAACTATCCAACCTACATGGATAAGGTAGTCAGGTTGGTTCTAATGAGCTGGCATCTAGAAGAAGACTAGTAATCTTTAAGAAGAATTAGGTGTCATAAAACGCCTCTTCTGCATTCGGGACTGCGCTGCCGAAAGGGAACATTAAGGTCCTACCTGCTGTAAATCCAGTCTGACCAGGAATTCTGCCCTTTCCTCGATTTCTGCGGGAATCGAGAAGACTTTACGCTCGAATTCCTGGATTACTTTGTCAGGTAAATGGGTTTCCCCCATTAACAAGATACTAAACGTTTTGTCAAGTAAAGGGGTAACCCCTCACTGATGAAATATAGACCCTTTGTCACGTAAATGGGTTAGTTCTCATTGACAAATATCTCAAAAACATTTTATCGCGTAAGCGGATAAGTTCTCATTGGCAAGATTCGGAAGAGCTCTCATTCATTTGTAAAGGCTCGTCCATGGAAAAGACTTGTAGGCTAAGACCATGAAGTCTTATGTCTAAAATACATAAGAAGATTGAGCTGTCCTCTTCGGTACTCGGTTTTCACTTGAGGACCTTCTACGACTAGTACTAAATTCGTTCTCTTCGTTAAGAGAACGAGACAGTCGTTTTCTATTCTCTCTCTTCCTCGTCGAGGATAGAAAGAAGTAGAGAATTAGCTGTCCAAATGACTACAATACGTATTTTACCCTTGCGTTATATGACTACTGTATGGTTCAAGTCATATACGCATAACGTAGTTACCTCTAAGGATGGCAACTGAAAGGACTATTATTCTAAGTGAATTTAATCGGTACTCCCTGCAACCCTCCAGGAGTTTCCGGTTTCCCCTTTAGATTTTTAAGGCATTGTTACGACAACACCAACTCAGCTTCTGTATTTAGCGAATTCTGTTTCACTTAAATATGTTTGCTTGAGAGTTTTCTTTCTGCTTGATAATGATAACAAACCTATTCATTCGTAGAAAGGAGTAGCTGGCAACTCAGGCAGAGTAGTGCGAGACGGCGAACGTACACTGCTGTCACTAGAGCCAGCTCACTGAGAGTGAGCTCAGTTCTAGCTGGGTGGTGTGTCTGCCATGTGCGGTCGGTTACGTCTCTCTCTCCTGCGGGATTGACTGACTAACCGTATCTCTGCCCTACAATCACGGACTTTAGCCTCGGGTTGAAGGGATTCTCGCATGCATGAATGAACATGATCTTCGCTTTGCGAAAATTTTTTCAACAGAGATTTATATTAGATCTTTTAGGTTCTGTTTACCGCAAGGTAACAGAATTCTGTACGAGTCTACCGCGGCATAGCACTATAATAATGCACACCTGCTTAAGCAAAGCGCAGCATTATTAGGGAAGGAAACATGCTCGGTGAGGGAATGAATGAGTCTGCTGGGGACCATTTCCTCGCTGGAGAAGTTTGTTTCCCTGAATAGACTGCAATTCAGACCTCTCCAGTTTTTCCTGCTGGAAAACTGAAATAGCTTCGAAGATCTAGATATGATTCTGAACATCTCTCAAAATCAAGGATCACCTAAGGGGATAGTGAGACTGTGCCAGGCATCTGGAGAGGGGTACAGATGTCCTGGCTCATAATCTCATAGAGTTGGAAGCAATTCGGTTAGCTCTCCAGTTCGTCTAGCAACGAGTGGTTTACCCAGTGGTCCAGATCAACTCGGACAATTCCACAGCTTTCTCATATCTCTAGAAATATCAAGAAACACTCTCTTCGTCCCTGTTCGCGTTAACGAGAGAGAGCCTGTTAGGAGCATAGGCATGGAACGTAACGATCCTCAAGAGGTTCGTTGCACGATTGCAGCACATCTGTGCGGATCTTCTCGATAGACGGCAGTAATTACTGACCCCTGAGTAAAATCTTCGCTTAGAAGTGTGTCGAGATTTATGGAAACGTTGGGGACGTCCTTTCAGAGAACTCTTCACAATGTTGAAGAAGAAGAGGCTTCTTCTAGACTGCTCCCTTATTCTCGATCCGAGAGCAGTAGCAATAGACGCTATCCTATAGTATTGAATGGGGATAGATGTTTAGTCTCTTTTCCCCCTATTCAAACTCTTAGGAGATGTATTAAGATAATTTTCGGCGTCAGAGGGAGAGAGAATGACACTGATCGCCCCATGTTGGCCTTCGAGAGGCTGGATTCACAGAGGTCACGTCCTTCCTAGAGCACTTTCCAAGGACCCTTCCCAAGAGTGTCGGTCTACTCTAACAGCCTCACTTCTAGAAGTACCTCGACCTCTCCGCTCTAAGTCTGACTGAGTTCAGACTGTCGAGAAGTTGATCAGAATGAGAGGATTTTCAAGACTAATGGCAAGTGTCATTACCAAGGCAAAGAAGTGCTGCCTATTTTGCAGTGTACCAATCGGAGTGGGCCGTTTCTGGAGATAGTGCAGGAAGAATGGCTTTTGCTCCACCTCGACCTCTGTGAATTACATTACCGTCTTCCCTTTCCGTCTGAAGAATGGGATAAGCTGGCAGTTCCAACTAATAAAGAATACAGAAGTATGTTGTTGATGGCCTTTAGGCTCAGAGATTTGATTCTGTCGAACAACAAAGCCCTTTACGATCTTTGAGGTCTGTGGAAATCTTGAAACCGTCTAGATCGAAGCTTCCGGCATGGAACTTAGACGTAGTCTGAAGTTCTTGATGTCAAAGCATTTCGAACCTCTCCTTTCTGTAAACTTAATACACGTGACCAGAAAGGCTAGTTTGTTCACGACACTTACCTGCCAGATATATATATATATATATATATATATATATATATATATATATATATATATATATATATATATATATATATATATATATATATATATATATATATATATATATATATAGCTGTATTCTCCGAAGTCCGACAGAATTTCAAAACTCCCGGCACATGCAGTGGTCGGGCCAGGTGGTTAATACCCATTCCCGCCGCTGGGAGGCAGGTATCAGGAACCATTCCCATCTTCTATTCAGATTTTCTCTGTCGCCGGTGCTGTAAACAACTGTTTTCAGTACCTCCGCCTAGGATTTTGGAAAACTTCTTTGGTCACTTGAGTATTCTGATTGTCTCTAGGTTTTTTGGACTTGGCTTGGTGGCTTGGCATACGCGATTGTGGTTTTGATTGAATTTGGTTTTGGATTTCTTGTAAAATATGTCTGGATCTAGTTCTACTAGTTTCAGGGTGTGTTGCGTGCTGGAATGTAAAGTTAGGCTACTGAAGGCTTCGGTGGACCCTCATACGGTGTGCACGAAATGTAGAAATCATGTTTGTTTGATGAATGATAGGTGTAAGGAGTGTGAAAGATTGACTGACAATGAATGGAAGACTTATGATTCTTATGTTCGTAAGCTTGAACGGGATAGAATCAGGAGATCTTCCTCCAGAAGTGCTTCTGTAAAGAGTCAGGGGAGTAATTTGCATTCTAACCCATCTGTAGATTTTGTTACACCTAACCCTGTGAATTTGCCTTCGGGCAATGAAGTGATGTCTTCGGAGGGTATTGCCCTCTCTTCCATCATGGAGTCGATTCGTGCGCTAGAATCAAAAGTGCTTGCGCTAAACACCAATGTGAAGTGTAGTGAGAATGGTAGTGCCCCTAGTGTTGTGGAGGGGGCGCCAGATCGGTCCCATATTACCGGTCTGGCATCCCTTCGGCAGAACCTGTGGACGTTTTCCAGGCTGCCAAAGCTCAGGAACGAGCCCGGATTTTGAAGGAGTGCTTTTCATCCTCCGAGGCGTCCTCTCCTCAACAGGGATGGAGCTCTCAGAGGGCCTCTCTTGGGGAGAGTGGGATTGACATTAGATGTCGCACAGGCGGCCATTGTTTTTCTCGCCCTCTTAAGAGAGGTTTTACGGAAGAGGACGCTTCACATCCTGCTTCTCGTCCTGTTCTTTTATCTTCACCCGAACACTTCGAAGATTTGACTCCTAAGAAGAGATACAGGACGTCTTCTGATGAGGACGCTTTCGAGTACTATCATCGCCCTAAAGTTGAGAGAAAGAAGAGGGCGTCCCCTCGCCCTTCGGCTTCTCACATGATGAGTCCTTCTCCTGAACGTAGAACTTCTCCTTCTGAAGAGACACTTATGCAGTTGCGTCAGCAATTGTCCTCTTTCTTCGCAAGGAAAGAGGCGGAGCCCCAGCGTCGTTAAAAGGATCTTTGGCTCCCTGTTAAAAGATCGAAACAACCCTTGTTGGCTTCTCCTCGTTCTTCAACCTCCCCTTCTTCGTCCTCTTCTGGATTCTTCCGACTCAACCAGGAACACGCAAGTGCTCCCGGTGAGAGAGTTTCCAGAAGCGGGGGGGGGGGGGGGTGGGGGGGGGGGGGGGGGGGGACAAAAGTATTAGATGTCGCACAGGCGGCCCCCGCTTTTGTCAGGAGGTAGAGAACGTTCAAGAGAAGCTTCGTGACGACGTTCATCAGACTTCTGCAGACCATCGTACGCTTCAAGATCAACGCACTCCTCTTGTCATGAAGATACCTTCTCGTCAAGTACCTCAAGATCCTGCCGAGCGTCGAGTTTTTCAACTGGAGGGGGAAGAAGGCCCTTCTAAGGAATCCCTTCCGACACGACGCCTTTCACGTCATGACTATCACGATAATCCTGCTCGATCAACTCGACGTTTCTTACATGAGAGAGCCTACCATATCGTTCGACGCCCGTAGTATCAAGACGTTCGCAAAGGAACTCGGATACCTTCACTTCAAAGAGATCAATACTCAGGGTATGATTCTGTTCATAACCCTCAAGAGAGGGAATTGGTATATGAATATCAACGAAATGTTCGTGGTTTAGAGTGTGAGAGCTCTCGTCTCCCGAAAGAAAGTTGTAAGACTCACCAGGACGCTTGCGAGGACGCCCCGATGCAAGCGAAGCGTCCTGAGCGTAGTTTCAAAGACGCCCAACGTCCCTCGGAGCGAGACCCGCTTCAGGACGCTTGCGAGGACTCTTTTCTAGTTGATAAACGACCGTCTGGTTAAGTTTTTTACTAGGACGTTCAGGAAGAAGCCTTTAATGAAGCGGAACGTCGTACAGATAATGAAGCTCAGCGAGAAGCTCGACAGCTTGCGCTGGGAGACGTTGCGACTTCCTGCGAGTCACAATACTCGCTCCTTTAATAAGGACGCTCTGGATGGCGCTAGACGTCCTACAAGTCGGGAAATTCAAATTAAATCGGATTCTGCCTTTCAGAAGGATAGGCGTATTCCACCTCGAGAACCTCGACAGGAGTCCCGTAAGGAGGCTTTTGAAGAGCCTTTTCCCCAAGTTGTTTGAAAAGGCATGCCTTTACAAGAAGGTCTTAAGGTTTCAAAGGCAACAGCGAAGCATTCGCGCATTGCCTCGTCTATCCCTCAAGGTTTAATGGATAAGGACCCTTCTGCTTGTCAAGATAAAGGAGAGTCTTCTAGCGATTCTCGTCCTGCGGAGGAGGAAGAGCCTTCAGAGTCCTGATCTACGGATTATAAGACGTTAACTCGCCTCCTGAAGGACTTGTTTACGGACAAGTTTCAGGCCCCAGTTCCTCTCTCCCTGCCTTCGCAACTATCCTCATCAAAGACTAGGAAAGCTCCTGGATGTGTTAGAATGGCTTCTTCGCTCTCTACTAAGAGAGCGTTCAAGAGAATGAATGACTGGATGGAATCAAGGAAGACGAAAGGTAAGACTTCCTTCGTTCTTCCTCCAGCTAAGCTAAACGGGAGAGCCGGTATATGGTATGAGACCGGAGAAGAAACAGGGTTGAGGCTTCCATCGTCTGCACAAGGTGACTTCTCAAACCTTGTCAATGCACCAAGGAGATCTTACCTGTCCTCGGCTAAGGTGTCATGGACTATGACCAAAATGGATCACCATCTGAAAGGATTATACAAGATGCTGGAAGTATTTAACATCCTAGACTGGTGTCTAGGAGCTTTAGGTTTACAGTCTACGAGCCCAGAATCACTTTCATTAGAAGAATTATCGAGCGTCCTGTCATGTATGGATAAAGCAGTGAGGGATGGCTCAGATGAGCAGCCCACTTCACTACGGGGATATTAAAGAAACGAGCGCTTTTCTGCAGTTTTACTGCTAAATCAGTTTCCCCTACACAAAAAGCAGATTTACTATTCGCCCCCTTTTCTTCTCATCTTTTTCCGGAAAGTATGGTAAAAGATTTATCTGTGAACCTTAAGGAGAACGCGAGGCAGGATTTGCTGTCTCAGTCATCTAGACGTCCTACGGCACAATCTTCTTCTCAGATAACTCAAGTTCCTAAGAAGAACTTTAAGCCCTTTCGTGGCAGAGCACCCTCAAGAGCTTCTACTCGAGGAAGGGGCTTTACTAGAGGCAGAACCCCCGCAAAACCCAGGGGGAAGAAAAATGACAACTTTGCCCTTTCAGGCACCGGTGGGAGGGAGACTTTCTCTCTTCGCAGAGGCTTGGAGAGCAAGGGGGACGGATACCTGGTCCCTCGAGATTATAGAGAAGGGCTACAAGATCCCTTCCTCTCCATACCTCCTTTGAGCACGAAGCCCATAGACCTGTCGCCATCGTACCAGCCACAGAAGCAACAGTGTCTCCTCGATCTACTAGATCAGATGATCGAAAAGAGAGCCGTAGAACGAGTGCTCTCTACGGATTCCCCAGGCTTATACAACAGGTTATTCCTGGTTCCGAAGCAGTCTGGGGGATGGAGACCTGTCCTAGATGTCAGCAGACTGAACCTTTTTTGTAAAGAAAGAAACTTTCAAAATGGAAACATCGCAGTCGGTTCTGGGAGCTTTGAAGACCAGGGGACTGGATGGTTTGCATTGGACCTCCAAGACGCCTACTTCCATGGTCCCCATCCATCCTCGTCCAGGAAGTTCCTCAGGTTCATTTTGAGAGGACAGGTCATCCAGTTCAGAGCTGTATGCTTCGGGCTAAGCACAGCTCCCATGATTTTCACTCTTCTCATGCGGACGTGGCAAAGTGCTTCACCTCTCGAAGATACAAGTCTCCTTCTACCTAGACGATTGGCTCATACGGTCGTCGTTGAGAGCAAGGTGTCTGGAGGACCTTCAGACCACTTTACAGTTGACGAAGGCCTTAGGCCTCCTGGTCAATGCCGAAAAGTCCCATCTGATCCCCACACAGTCCATCGTGTACCTGGGGATTCAGATGGATTCAGTGGCTTTTCGGGCTTTTCCGTTGCTAGAACGTCAGCGGAAAGGCTTAGGAAAAGTGTCAGCCTTCTTAGAGAAAGAAACATGCTCGGCGAAGGAATGGATGAGTCTGCTGGGGACCATTTCATCGCTGGAGAAGTTTGTTTCTCTAGGGAGGTTACACCTCAGGCCGCTCCAGTTTTTCTTAGCAGAAAACTGGCAAAACAAAGAAAACCTAGAAGAAATATTGAGAATCTCTCCTTTGGTCAAGAACCACCTAGAGTGGTGGCTCGATCCCATCAAGATTTCGAAAGGAGTGTCCCTCTGTCTTTGGAGCCCCGACCTAGTGTTATTTACAGACGCGTCCATGACAGGCTGGGGAGCAACTCTGGGAAAAGAGGAAGTGTCAGGCCTCTGGAAAGAGGAACAGAGGCCTTGGCACATCAACCTCAAGGAATTGGAGGCAATTCGCTTGGCCCTTCTAGCCTTCCAGGGACGAGTCATAGGCCAAGTTGTCCAGATCAACTCGGACAGCACCACGGCCCTCTCTTATATCAAGAAAGAGGGAGGGACACACACTCGATCTCTCTTTGAAATAGCGAGAGATCCTGCTCTGGACGGAAAAGAGAAACATAACTCTCCTAACAAGATTCATTTCAGGAGCCCAAAACGTCTGAGCGGACCTTATCAGCCGTCGGAATCAATTGATTGCAACAGAATGGACTCTGCACATAGAAGTCTGCCAAAAGTTATGGAGACACTGGGGACGACCATTGGTGGACCTCTTGGCGACTTCGAAAACGAAGAGACTTCCTCTTTACTTGCTCTCCTGTCATCGACCCGGAAGCAGTAGCTGTAGACGCCATGCTATGGGATTGGACGGGGATGGATGTATACGCCCTTTCCCCCCGTTCAAACTCTCCTGGGAGAAGTAACCAGGAAGTTGCAGCTTCGGAAGGAACAAGGATGACACTGATCGCCCCATTCTGGCCGGCAAGCGATTGGTTCACAGAGGTCATGTCTCTGCTGGTGGACTTCCCAAGAACCCTACCAGAAAGAATCTATCTTCTCAAACAGCCCCACTTCGAGAGGTATCACCAAAACCCCTTCGCTCTGAGTCTGACTGCATTCAGACTATCAAAAAATTGGCCAGAGCGAGAGGCTTTTCAAAGGCAGTGGCAAAAGCTATTGCCAATGCAAGAAGACCTTCCTTTCGGGCTGTTTACCAGTCGAAGTGGGCTGTCTTTAGAAGATGGTGTAGGAAGGAAGGCATTTCCTCCTCCAAGACCTCTGTGAGCCAAATTGCTGATTTCCTTTTTCATCTAAGGAATGTGGACAAGGCTTGCGGTATCACAATTAGAGGTACAAGAGTATGCTGTCAAAACAGTCTTCCGACATAGGGGCTAGACTTGACTAACGATAGGGATCTTCACGATCTTATGAGATCCTTTGAAACATCAAAAGTTCCACAGCTTAAGACTCCTTCGTGGAACTTAGACATAGTTCTGAAGTTCTAATGGCAAGCCCCTTCGAACCTTTGCACTCAGCCTCGCTAAAGGACTTAACGAGAAAGGCTCTTTTTCTAACCACTCTAGCCACAGCAAAGAGGTTTAGTGAGGTTCAAGCCATTAGCAAAAATGTAGGATTTAGGGGACACAATGCAGTTTGTTCCTTGAGTTCTTCCTTTTTAGCTAAAAACGAGAATCCGTCCAATCCCTGGCCCAAGAGCTTTGATATCAAGTGATTGGCGGGGATCATTGGACAAGAGCCAGAGAGAGTCCTGTGCCCTGTCAGGGCTCTAAAATTTTATCTGGATAGAACAAAACGAAGTAGAGGTCAGTCGGACAATCTATGGTGTTCCGTGAAAAGACCTGATTTACCAATGTCTAAGAATGCCTTAGCGTTCTTTTTGAGAAGCACCATCAGGGAGGCCCATTCATCCTGCCCAGATGGTGATCTGAAAACTTCTAAAAGTCAATGCTCACGAAGTTAGAGCTGTCGCAATTTCAATGGCATTTCAGAAAAAATATGGCGCTCAGTGAAATTT
>NC_087200.1:147838015-147877711 GCF_015104395.2 Macrobrachium nipponense
TTGTATAATAGAATGCAATGGAAGTGGATTCGCAATTGCAATATTCTTTTCATTTTCATTTATTTTATTTGCATGAAATTTAATTTGGATCAATTTTCGTTCTTACCCTCCGGAATTGATCCTTACGATTTTTTTATGTGAAAAAGTGAAATCGAAAGTGCAGTATTCTGTTCCATTTTCATATATATTTTATGATTAGCATCATATTATTGGGATCAAGTTTCCGTTCTTACCCGGGAATTGATCTTTTCCCCTTTAAGTTCTATGAAGTGAATCGCAAGGGCAGTATTCTGTTTTCATTTTCATATTACTTTTCACCGCTGTGCGGGGGTAGGGGAAGCGAAGGTCTGCCAGGAAGTCGTCGGAAAGCTCTCCCGCGACTCCCTTGGTATCCGATTCTTCGTCTTCCTTCCTGCCCCCCGCTCAGCTTCTTCGTTGTATTTTGTATTTGGGGGTCTTCCTTGCGTTTTTTCTTTTTTCGGGGTGGGTGGGGGCATGGTCTTCCCCCCGTGCGTGAGGGAACCCCTCTTACTAATCTATCTATGTTACCGCAGGTGCTACATCCGTGGGGAGACGACCTTGGACAGGTATGGACCACCACGCGGCGGCAGGGCGTGCCTAGCATCCACGGGCTGCTGCAGCGTCTAGCGAGGTTCTGGGGCGGTCTCCACTACTACCACGGCGCTTATGCTGCTCCCCCCCCTCCTGGTCTACACTCCCCTTGCTGTGTCGATGACGCCGTCTGCCGCTACTAGGGCCGCCGCCGTACCGAGGTGGGGTTGTCGCCGCCGCCGCCTGTTTCTTCGTGTTGCCATGCCCCAGACTTCCGCTCGTTCCAGCAGCTCGGTCCCCTGGACCGGCCGCCAGGACCCAGGTCCGCTGGCTGCCGATGATTCTACGAGGCGATCGCTGGGCCTGCCGTACCTGCCGCTGATGTGATTATTCCCGCTGTTGGCTTGGCTGTCCCTTCTGGGTCTACCGCTGCCGCTGTTCCTGCCGCTCCTGAGCAATTGGTTGCTGTTCCTGTCGCTCCTGGTTCCTGAGCCTGTCCATGCTGGTCCTGCCCACGGTGTCTTCCCCAGTCCCAGGTCCTTCCGGACAGGTGCAGTTGGGCCGTGTTGCTTCGGCAATAGCCCCGGCTCCGGCCTGGATGGAGGACTTGACGACTGTCCTGCGTGAGCTGACGAGGAAGAGGAGAAGAGGAAGCTGTCATCTTCGTCTTCATCGTCTGCTTGCTTGCCTCTTCCCCTTCGACTTCTAAGGCCCATAAGCCGAAGAAGAAGAAAGGCTGCCTTCCCCCCTAAGAAAAGTCTCCTTCGGGAACTTCTAAGGGCCCGTCCCACCCCAGTGGGACGGGGGGGTCCTTCTGCTGGTCCTCCTGCTCCTTCGGGAGCGAGGCCCGTCTCCCCTTCCGTAAGGAAGAGATAGACGGGGGACCAGAGGAGTATCGGTTAGCTCTGGTACTTCCTCGCCGGTGCTAGCGGCGATGCCGCTACGCCCCAAGGCTTCCGGCTCGGTCTCCTCGTTCGCGAGAAATCCCGAGTGTACGTTCTCCCTCGGGGAGATAGTGCAGCCAGAGTTCGCTCGGCGCCAAGACGCGGCACGGAGCAGAAGGCTGGCGAGAGCCGCTCAGGTGACTCTCGCCAGGCAGCGGCCACTCTTGCAGCGACCAGCTGGTAACCCGGGTTTTCCCCCCTAAGAAGGCTCCTTCGGGACCTTCTAAGGGCCCGTCTCGCTCCGGCGATTGGGAGCTCTTCTGCTGGTCCTCCCTGAGGCGCCCTCGGGAACCAGAGCGCGTCCCTGTCTTTTCTATTAGGCGCCAAGGAGAAGAAGACGGGGACCAGAGGAGTACCAGCTTCGGCTGGCACTTCCTCGCCTGGTTCTAGCGGTTCTGCCGCTTAAACCAGGATCCGCCTCGGCTTCTCGTTAGCGAGAAGTACCGAGGTGGACGGTCTCCCGCGGGGGGAGACCGTCCAGCCAAAGTCTTGACGCCCGAGCTCGCTCGCCGTCAAGACCGAAGCGCGGAGCAGAAGACTGGCGAGAGTCGTGCAGACGAGACTCGTCAACCAGTGGACGCTCTCGCAGCGACCAGCTGGCTGCTCGGGTTGACGTGACGGTCGCTGACCAGCCACGAGTTGAGGCGAGAAAGGGGTCCCCGCGGCCGTCGGTACCAGCCACGGCTGGTACCACGCGGCTCGACGCGCCGAGAGGACGCTCCGCCGGTCTCACCGCGACAGCGAACCTAGCAGGTCACCTGACGCCGCTCCCATCGGGACCGGGCGGAGATGGTAACAGCAACAGCTCGCCTGACGCTAGAGATCAGCGTCGACGTTCTCAGCCGAGCCTCTCGCCCCAGGCGAGCGGCAAGGCTAGGCCTGCTGCTCGATCGCCACCGCGGGTTGACGATCAGCAGCAGCCCTCCAAGCACGCTGGTCCTGCCAGCGAGCTATGGGGGGGCGTCAGGTCTGCCTCTCCTGTACCTTCAACCTCCTCGGGCTACACCGGGAGGAGCGAGGTACCTATGAGTGATCGCGAGAGGTGCGCCGCTCGCGATCCCCGCTATGACGCCGTATTGGACCAGGCACGGTTCTAGGACCGACAGGACATACGCGCAAGTAGCTGGAGGCGACCGTCAGGGGTCTGCCGCTGTTCCTCCTTCGGAAGGAGCAGTATCTCGGGATCTGTTCTTGCTGGCAGGGACTGGACGGTCCATACTCCGCAAGACGCGGTTACTCCCGAGATACAGAGGAAATTGCAGAAGTCATTAAGCTGATTCGTCAGCATAATGACCTTGCGGAAGGATTGCCGCTCCCACCAGCAGAGCCCACGTCTCTGCTAGAGTCGTTTTTGGGGCCCGAGAGGGAACCCAAACCGACGGTGGGTCTGCCGCGATCGGAGCTTGCCGATTCTGTTCTCGAACCAGTCTCTCGTCTCCGGACAAGAAGGCGCTCAGTTTTCTGGCCGGTCGATCAAGCTACTTCAACCTCCTATACTGCGACCAGCCGGCGTTTATACGTGTCTTCGGACACCGTATTTAAATACACCTTCGGTCCTCCTGAGAGGTTTCGACCTACGACGAGGACTGGAATGATCGGAGGACGGTATCGGCTCTCTCCTTCAGGTGTCGATCAGCCCCACCCAGACGACGTTCACAGTGGCGGCAGACCCTTACCTACAGTGAGAGTTCGTAACCCTCCGCGGGAAAACTCGTTTTCTCCTGACGATACGTTTTCCAGACTCTGAGAGACCATCGCCGCAAGGCGATGGCTGCTCCTATTCTTCTCCAACTGCTAGTTCCACTGGGAAGGGCGAGCGAGTATCCAATTCCTCCCCCATTTCCCTCTCTCCTTACGGCTACGAGGGGAAAGGGGAGGGATCCTACAGAGATTTTTTCTCTGTAGGATCCCCACGTTCGGGATTGCGCTACGGGGGGGACCTTCGGGTCCTACCTGACGTAAGCCCCGGTTCGTTGATGAAGGGATCCCTGCCCCATTCTCGATTTCTACGGGAATCGAGAGGACCACCAGCCGATATCGTTTCACGAATTCGGTGGGGGTTTCGCAGACTGCTTAGAATTCTAAGGAATTTCTAGCACATTCAGAGTGTTCGAGTTTTTTACGATCTCCAAACACTTAGGCGAGACCACGGTCTAAAGTGAGCGAGACGAGAATCCCCCGACGTTTACATGATAATCGGGAACCTCGCCTATGCTCGAATTCCCTGGAATTTCTAGCATTGGGAAGAGAGACTGCTGCTGAAAGAAACTATCTTACAGTAGGCGACCAACCTGGAATAGAGAAGATCGGACGGGAATATCCAGTTTGGCTTGAACTATCGTCTTAGTATTCTGTTCACCATTGAAGCTTTCCTTCGAGGAAGACTTCTCCTTCACTCTTTGATAGAGATCGAGAGGGTCGATCTCCAATCCTTATTTTGTTTTCTTGAAGGAAAGAATTTAGGATGGAGATCGTTGTTCAGAATCCTACAAATATACTACGTATATTAACCCTCGCGACATGATTCTACTAAGCAGTTTGAATTGTCCGAGGGGTAGGCGCATACCCTAGTTTATCTACGGATTGCGACTTAGAAGAGAAGTATTCTAATTGAACCTGCAACTCGGGGTTGCCTGCAACCTCCCAGGAGTTTTTCAGTTTCAATTTATATACTTATGGTTTTGTCACGACAACACCATTTCAACTTTTATATTTACCGAAATTCGTTTCGCCTAAATATAATTGCTCGAGCATATCTTTTATGCTCGGTAGTTCTAGCCGAACGCATTCCTTCATGGAATAATGGATTACATGGCAACTCAGGATGACGAGTCGGCGAGAGCTCAGGCTCAACTACTGCGTATTGAACTGCCTGACAGCAGCTCAGTATCAGCTGGGCCTCCGAGATGCACGGTCAGTTATGTCTCTCTCTCCCCTGGTTTGATTGACTACCGAACCGTATCTCTGCCCAACAAATCATGGACTTAGGTCTCTGATTAATGGGGATTCTCGCAATAATGAAGGACCATCTACTGCTGTGACGCTAGATTCCATCGCCTTCGACATTGCGAGAATTTTCAATAGAGATATCTCTTGGACTCTTTCATCTTTCTGTTTACCGCACGGTAACAGAAGTCTGTACAAGTCTCCCGCTGCATCGCACTGCGATAATGCGAATGATTTTGCAGACATCTGAGTTGTCTTCAAAATATCTCTTATTCGTAGGAGTACAATTGTTCATTGTTCAACCCGAATTACAAGATGTGTCAGAAGACATCGCCTACTCTCCGACCTTACAGCTCTACTTCCAAATGTTCAGCCCATGAGAAAGCAGTTCTTCAGGCGGCTTTCCCCTGTGTTTCATTACTGAAGAACGCCCCGCTTTCATTGCACTACGACTTCTCACCGGACAGCAATGAAATAGCGGTTAGCGTTTTCAGTCATTTGTAAGCACAGGTTATGAATCTTGAGAATCCTTCTCTCGATTCGTCTATGAAGACGTAGGTTGCATTCAATATCTACCTTCGTCTTCAACGGTACAAAGTGTTGTTTTCTCCTTAGCTGAGATTCAACAACCATGAGATGTTTTGCCTTCAGGACCTCGGTCTCTAGAAGGCAATTGACTTTCGCCTGTTGGGCACATGCCTTAAGAGAATCATCACCTCGCTGTCCGGCATTGGTGACAAACAAATACATTATTTGTTTGGTCTCTCGGCATAACCCTTTAAAGGCGAAGGTCAAACGTGACTTACTCGGATTGCTTTGACAACTTGCCTCCTACCGAACCGCAGTCAGTCGGCAGCTGTCAGAGCGCCCGAGTCAGTTACGAACTACCGCTGTTGACTTAGTTCGGTTGTTTACAGAGCAATCATTACTTCGTTTTAATAGCTTGTCACAGTACCCATACCATTGACACCCCACCAGGAGTGTCGGTGTCCTATCCACTACCGAGAACTTCGCTGCATGGGGATAGGAGGATGCGAGAGACTTCGTGGCAAACGGCAGACAGTATGGGTACTGACATCACCGAAGTAGAGAAGAGGGATAGGTCATGCGACTATTTCCTTCTTTTCCTCTGAGGAACTGCATGACTTCTCCTGCGGAAGTCAAGCATCCAGGGGATGGGGATCCGTGACGCTCGATTTCGTACCGAACTTCGTAGCGAAGACTCAGAACCCTTCGGTCCTGACGATTGGTTCGAGTCGTTCACAATCCCCTCCCTAATGGACTTCACCGCCTTCGATGCGAAGGAGATGCTGCCTTGTGCAAGAACTTCTCCGTGGCGCACGGTACTGAAGGCAGGGGTCTGGTCCAACCAGACCACATGCCCTCCTTCTACCTTCGGGATATTGCCCACAGGTCCTTGGATCTTTTCCTTGGGGACCCGTGGTGGCTGCTCAACACGTTGTGGTAGCGAACCCAGACCCTCGCAGGCTGAACAGCATCGAGTCCTGGTGTGACCGTAAGAATGGATGAGTGAATGAGAGTGTGACTGGCTCCTCTTCCATCTTTTTCTCCCCTCTTACCTGTGGTTAAGAGGGACACGGTCGTCACCCATGCTGGATTAGGACAAGATGCAGGTGAGCTACTCAACAGAGCCCCATCCTATCCCTTTCACTAGGATAGGAGCGTATAATCCACCACTCCTCCAACAAGGGGGAGGAAGTGGATGCCAGCTTGAGGACAACCCATACTTTATGTGCCTCTTGCAAACAGGAACAACGTTCTTGCTTGCTGGTACGAAGAGATACGCTTGCCTCTCTCTTAGTACTCGGCCCAGAGGTCTGACCCATTGATCCTGCGGTGCACACCCGATCAATCGGACAGAGGCTTGGATTCCCTCCCTCGCTCTTACGACCAGGGAGGCATTCAGGGATGGACGAACACCAGTCTGTTCATCAAAAGACTCAGATTCTTCCTCCCACCAAGAAGTGAGTCTTCCTATTGTTAAAGGACCGATGGTTTGTATTACGTATCGGAACAAATGACAATTTGGTCGAAAATTGCATTTTTCTCCAACTATTACAAACCTGAGGTCCTTTACATATAGTCCCTCCTCATGCCACCCCTCACTCTGCGTATTTTTTGCATGGGCCAAAAGCAAAAGTGATTTGTTTACCTCCCAGGCGCGCGGCGCGCGACTGTCGGACAAGCAGTTAAACTACCGTTCTCCCCTTGTGCGAAGCTTACGACCGTTCCAGCTGCCGCTAGCTACTTCCTATTGTTAAAGGACCTCAGGTTTGTATAGTTAGGAAAAATGCAATTTTCGACAAATTGTCATATTTTATATATATATATATATGTAAAATATATATATATATAAAATATATATATATATATAATATATCTGAATAGACATTTAAAAACATCCTATCTCTAAGCTATCTAGGAATCTGCAAAAAAGGTTGCACAAAATCTTATACTCAATATTTTATACAATCGAAGAGGGGAAATATGCATTTTAAAAGTAGCAATATATATATATATATATATATATATATATAATATATATATATATATATATATATATATATATATATATATATATATATATATATATATATATATATATATATATAATATATATATATATATATATATATATATATATATATATATATATATATATATATATATATATATATATATATTGCTATTTCTTTCAAAATGCATATTTCCCCTCTTCGATTGTATAAAATTATGTATAAGATTTTGTGCAACCTTTTTTTCAGATTCCTAGATAGCTTAGAGATAGGATGTTTTAAATGTCTGCTCAGATTTGCATAACATATTTATAAAAGAATATATAACCGTAGAAATAGAAAGAGAGAGAATATCTTTGTCCGTTCAAAGCTAGAGTTGTTTTCAAAATCTGTCAACACGTTTGATAAGCGAGTTCGAATCTTCAATGTGTTTGGGATTCTGTCATCTAGTAAGATAAGGGCTTCTGTAACAGACAGGTCTCATACTGTACAGTAACCTCCCCGTTACACGAGTTCTGTTAACACGATTTCGATCTTACACGAGTTCAAAATCATACAGAAAATTCTGCTAACACGTAATATTCGATGTTACACGATTTGAATTTTCCGCCGAGAGCAAGAGCGCGGGAGATGTGGCGAGAGTCTGACTCACCCCACCTTTCCCGCGCTCTCTCTCTCTCGCTCGCTGCTGCTCAGTGTGAATCCAGCCCTCGCAGTGAGAAGAGCTAATATCTAGCATGATTAACATAATATAGTGCGTACTTTACTATGGCACCCAAGCGTCTTTTTGCCTCAAAGGAGAGTGAGGAGAGTGAATCAAAGAGGAGAAGGAAAGTTGTGACCATAGAAAAGAAGTTAGAAGTATTGAATCGCTATGATCGTGGTGAAAAAAAACTTCAGTTATAGTTCACGCTACAGGTCTTAACGAGAGCACATTGAGGACCATAAGGGCGAATGCTGACAAAATCAGAGTAGTGCTGTCGCTGGTACATCAGCTTCCTCCTCGCAATGTTCCAGGGCAAGATCTTTAGAGATGGAGAGGATGGAGAAGTTACTGGCACAATGGATTCAACACCAGAACAAGGAGAATGTCCCATCTCAGCATGGCTATTATACAGGCTAAAGCCTTGAGCATTCACAATGATCTGGTAGAACGAGAGGAGAAAGACAAAGTCAAGACTTTAAAATGCAAGTGCTGGATGGTTCGCCAGGTTCAAAAAAACGATATGGCTTTCACAATCTCAAGATGACTGGGAAGCAGCCTCTGCCGATGTAGAAAGCAGCCAAGACTTATCCAGATACCCTCAAGATGATCATCGAGGAAGGTGGCTACACATCTAAGCAGATTTTTAATAAAAGTAGTACGAACTGGTCTATATTGGGAAGAAACTGCCTAACCGGACTTACATCTCGGTTGAAAGAGACGACAGCACCTGGATTCAAGGCCTCCAAGGATCGACTCACTCTATATTGTTTGGTGCCAATGCAGAGGGGGACTGTAAGCTGAAGCCTGCCCTCATCTATCACGCGGAAAATCCACGAGCATTGAAGGTAAGGTAAACGTTCAATTATTAGCCACAAAAGTGAAAGAAGAGAAAAAGTTCAATCTTTACACGTGTTTTTATTTATCATCGGATTTTTAATAAGTCATACGATCAAGATGAATTAAAACTTGTATTTTCATACAATAAAATCACCCTGAGGGCTTTCAGATTTTGGATGCGTGTAACATGTGAAGAGAAAATGAAGAATATGTCTTATTATGTTGCAGTCGAAGCTGCAACGTCTTATATCGCTAATTGGCAACTCAAATCTCTTATATCGCTAATTGGCAACTCAAATCAGAGGCCGCCAAACAAACGGCTCGTAGGCGCAAGAATCTACCTTAACCCTATCTATCCCCTATCCCCTATCTATCCAACTGACGTAGCGGTACGTAAAATTTACCAAATTTTTTCGTACGTGTGGTAGGGGCATTTTTTTTTTTTAATTTTCGGACAAGTAGCGATTTCCATAGGTTAGATCATACCGTTGGACGTGTATCTCAGGTATCAATACGCCAGCAAAGTAGTTTCTTTACTGCGCATGCTCAAATCCCTGGCGTAGTAAAATTCTCACAATGAAATCAGCTGATCGCACCTACACTTCCCTCTCAGTGAAAAATGAACTGTTACCGTATCCAATGAAACTGTTACCGTATCCAAACCCATTTTTCTTGACTTATTCGTTTTCCATTGATTTATATGTCGATATTTAGGGAATTTTATTGACTTTCTCATAAAAAATAATTCATTCGCCTGACTTTCATAGTTTTTGGGTTAGGAACGAAAATATAAAAAAAGTAAATTTTTTTTTTTTTTTTTTTTTTGTTAATAACAAACATTTTTTTCGCATTTAGAGTTAAATGAATCGACTATAATTTCTGTTTGTTCTTGTGTCTTCGCAGGGCTATGTCAAGACCTTCCTACCCTCTATTGGTATTCGAACAAAAAAGGATGGATGACGGGAAGCATTTTTAAGGATTACGTTGGAAATTGGAAAAAGAATTAGAGCTTTACTGTGAGAAGGAAGAGATTCCATTCAAGATTCTGCTCATCTTGGATAATGCGCCCAGCCATCCTCCGTCAATAGAAAATTTATCCAGCAACATCCAGTTCGCTTTCTTGCCACCAAACACCACTTCATTGCTTCAGCCATGTGACCAAGGAATTATCAAAACTTTCAAGTCGTATTATCTACGTTCGACCCTGACTGACATGGTTGCGAGGACACAAAACAGATAAGATGACTGTGAAGGAATATTGGAAGCAGTTTACCATCAAAGATGCTCTCCGTTTTATTAAAGAATCTTGGGATGAAGTGCCAAGGAAATGCCTGAATGGGGTTTTGGAAACAGCTGTGTCCTCAATTGGTGTATGATTTCGTCGGCTTTGACATCAGTGAAAATATTCACAAAGCTAGCAAGGAATGTCTTGTCAGGCAAAGGAAGCTGGTTCGATGAACTTGAAGAAAAAGATATTTGAAGAACTGCTTGAATCCACACCGAGAGGAATTGACAAACGAAGAACTCTTGGAGATGGAGAAACTACAAAATGCAGAAGTTGGAGGCAGTTTGCATCACGGCCTACAGCACCCACCAGAGCCTGAGCGAATTCTAACAAAAGTGATCTTGAGGAAGCGCTGTCATCCATACGAGGAGCATTAGACATCCTAGAAGCCAAGGATCCCAACATCAACAGGAGTGCTACAATAGCTAGAAAGGTGATGTCAGAACTAAACTGCTACTCAGTAATGCTAGAACAAAAGAAGAAGAAAACAACACAAACAAAACTCAGTCAGTTTTTTATAAAAAAAACAGTTCTGGTTGAGGGAAGAGAGAAGGGTGAGGAGAGAGAGGTGGCGGAGTGAGGAGGGAGAGGGGGGTGGGGAGGGAGGAAGGACAGTCGGGCCGAGGAAGGACAGTCGGAGTGGAGGGAGAGGGTGGGAGGGAGCGGGGGTGAAAGAGAGTGCGGGGGGGAGGAGGAGGGAGTCGAGTAGGAGGGGGGGGGATGCGTGGGAAATGGAGTGATGCGTCATAGTGTTTATACTAAGTTTACGTGCGTTACAACTACGTATGTACTGAACAGTATTTTCTTAAATAAATACAACTAGGGTAAGAATGTGTGTTTTATTGTTTCTGTGACCTTTAATATATAAATAAAGTGTTTTTTTTCTGGCAAAATCCCAAAATAGATTAAGTTTCCCATTGCCCTGGAACGTTAACCCCCTTATTTCCCATTATTTCTTTGGAGAAATACTTCCCTGTTAACGCGAATTCGGCTAACACGACATCTCCAGGAACGTAACCCTCGTGTTAACGGGGAGGTTACTGTATGTTCTTTGTCAAAGCCACATGCAGATTACACATTTTGTATGCAAAGTTGCGTAAGATTTCGAAGCTTCTAGAAAGAATTGGGTCTCAAAACGTTTTGTGTCATCCACTGTCCAGCTTCCGTAAGGAAGAGAATTTCATTAGATCTTAGATACTCGAGGTGTTCACATTCTCTCTCTCTCTCTCTCTCTCTCTCTCTCTCTCTCTCTCTCTCTCTCTCTCTCCTCTCTCTCCATCGCATAGCACTTTTGATGTTAACGTAACGATTTCGTACTTATTTGAATGGTCATTCGTAATTTGCAAATTTCAGATTTGATATTTCTTCGAGTTTAGTTTAGTATTTATTTGTGTTTTTTTGTGGAATCTGAACAAACGTTGTTGTAATGGCGCCTGGTTTTGTGCAAGTGTGAAACGAGCTGCAGCAAGAAAGAAAGAAATTGGTATACCCAAAAGGTAAAGTGTGTTATATTTTTATTAGTTGCAACTAATAACTGATAGCAACAGTGGTTAGGTAACAAATAGTAACTAATAACTAATAACAGATGGTTACGAAGGTTTGGTAAAAACTGATGGTTACAATGTTTTGAGTGAAAAGATTTACGTTTTTACACATTGCAAATTTTTGTGTTTTGTGTTTGTTTCATTTTTGTGCATTTGCTCATTTTCTTATTGAAGTGTCCCTTTTTATTATATATTCTGTGTGATTAATACTTTTGATACTGTCCACATTTTTCTGTATTTTCATTTACATTCACAATTTAATTAACTTAGTTATTTTCATTGCTTAATCATTGCACATTTAATTAAATTTAACACTTGTGAATTAATTTGCATTTACTTAGAATTATTTTCAAGTTTTATTGTTGTTTAGCACTTGTGAATTAATTTCTAATTTTGTTCATGCCACTTACCTGACAGATATATATATATAGCTGTATTTTCTGACGTCCGACAGAAATTTCAAAACTCGCGGCAACACGCAGTGGGCGGCCAGGTGGTAAGTTACCCATTCCCGCCGCTGGGATGGCGGATATCAGGAACCATTCCCATTTTCTATTCATATTTTTTTTCTGTCGCCGGTCGGTAAACAACTGTTTACAGACCTCTGCTCAGGATTTTTTGGAATTTGACCTCGTTCTTTTAAGTATCTGATTGATTTTTTGGTATTGAATTTGGATTGTTGAATTGGCATGCGCGATAGTGGACCCGTTTTTTTTTATTTTGGATTGACTTTTTCTATATAAGATATTTCTGGATCAAGTGCTGTGAGTTTCAGAGTGTGTGTGAGGGCTGATTGTAAGGTGAGGCTACCGAAAGCATCGGTAGACCCCCACACAGTATGTATGAGTTGTAGGGGGCTTAATTGTTTGATTGATAATCGTGCAATGAATGTGAGAAATGACCGATGATGATGGAGAGTATAGAGTCCTATCGCCTTAAATTGGAGCGCGATAGGATCAGGAGGTCTTCCTCCAGGAGTGGTTCTACCAAAGGTAAGGCTAACATCTCTCCTACAAATTAAACACCTGTAGTGTTACAACCCCTAAACCTGTGTTGCCTTCGGGCTCTGATTCTGTGTTGGGAGAAGCGAATGCTCTCTCTCTGATTTTGGAGTCTCTTCGCACTCTGGAGACCAAAGTGAAAGCCTTAGAAAACTGGCTCGGTGCAAGTGTGTGATCGTGCCCCAGTGTTGTGGAGGGGCGTCAGATCGGCCCCATAATGCCTCTAGGCCTAGACCTCTATCAGGACTCCCAAGACCCCCAGGGAGTAGGTATGTCGAAAGCCGCAAGAGGGTTACGGGGGCTTTCCCACCGATCTGGCGTCCCTTCGGCAGGTCCTGTAGCAAAGTCCCAGGCTGCCAAGGACGCGCACGAGCGCGCGTCCTGAAAGAGTGCTTTCGTCCTCCGCAAGCGTCCTCCCCCGCGCAAGGGGTGGAGCGACTCGGAGAGACTCTCGTCCTTTGAAAAGGACGTTTTCGTGCGGAGGACGCTTCACGTCCTCTTTCGCCACTTTCGTCGGAGGACGCGTATGACGCTTTTCCGCCTCAGAAAAGAGGTAAGATCTCCTCCGATGAGGAGCTGGGTTGCGTGCACAGGCGCGTATACCTGAGAAACAGGTAGCTGTACCTTGAGAAGGAAGGAGGCGTTCCCCTCGCCCCTCGTCTTCTCACAGGGATCAGTCCTGCTTCCTCTGTTCATCTTCCCGACGAAGAACATTCTTTTTGTCCCTTCAGGACAGCTATCCTCGCTTATGGCTAGAGGACTCGCCCAGCAGCAGTCGAGCCTAAGCGGAGAAAGGACCTTAGACTGCCTGTCAAGAGGACCTAAGCAGTCTCCTTCTCCTTCACCTACTTCGTCTCGTTCGCCGATCACTTCTCCTTCGGCGATTCGCCGATCTCGTTCGTCCTCTAGAAGGACGTTACGTCAGGACGCTTTTGAGGAGGACGCTCTGTACGACGTTCGACAGGACGCTCGTCAGGACGCTAGGCAGGACGCTAGGCGGGACGCTTGGCAGGACGCTAGGCAGGACGTTTCGTAAGGACGCGCCAGGACGCTAGACAGGACGCTCGGATCGGCAGGACGCTCGCCAGGAGTCGCCCGGCGCCCGGCAGGACGCTTGGCAGGAAGCTCGCCAGGACGTTCAGGGCTCTTTTCAAGACGTTTTTGGGGATTCCGACCAAGAAGTCGTACCCCCAGGACGCTAGTTTTACCGCGCACAGGCACGTATTCCAGCGAAAAGGTCTTCCCTTTCGTTTGAGAAACGTAAGGACGCTTCTCTGGCAAGTGAGACTGCAGCGGATGGCGCTAAGGACGCTCGTCCTCGTCAGGACGCTCTACCTTCCATCGACGTAGTAAGCGTCATAGAGAAGACAGCCGAAATAAGGCTGCCTCTAGCAAGGATAGGGTCCTTTGATCAAGCCAAGACCCGACACTTAGGACGCCCTCTTGTCCGGACAGGACGCGTCTCCTCTTCCGTTTAGAGAAGAAGTGAGAGCTAAGTAGTTCGGCTGAATCGGTTGAAGAGGAACTTTCTGCGGCCCCCGTCAATCTCGGACTATAAAGTCCTCGTGCGACTCTTGCGTTCCTTCTTTTGAAGACAAGTTTCAGCCCGCAAGCTCCCAAGTCTCCTCCTTCGCAGTTTTCTTCATCTAAAACTGGAAAAACCCCGGAGTTTGTAGAGATGAAAACTTCTCTCTCCACGAAACGTGCCTTTGAAGAAACTCCAAGATTGGATGGTACGAAGGAAGAGATCAAGGCAAGACGACCTTCGCCTTGCCTCCAGCTAGACTTAGCGGAAAAGGGGGCATTTGGTATAGAACCAAAGATGAAGTAGGAGTTCGTATCCCTTCTTCGGCTCAAGGAGATTTCTCCAGCCTAGTGGATTTGCAGAGGAGGTCGCTTTACCCTCTGCTAAAGTAACCTGGACCTCTTCAGAGACTGACCATCATTTGAAGGGTCTGCTCAGGACGCTGGAAGTTTGTTCAACTTCCTTGACTGGTGTTTGGGAGTTTCTGGATCTGCAAGCGAGAAGCCCAGAATCTCTCAGTCTGGGGGAGCTGTCCCAGCGTGTTAGCATGTATGGACAAAGCCGTCAGGGATGGTTCGGAGGAGATCGTATCTCATTTTGGAACGGCTTTATTAAAAAAGAGAGCTTTGCTGTGCAACTTCACAGCTCGTTCGGTAACTCCAGCTCAGAAAGCGGATTTGCTGTTTTTCGCCTCTTTCGAGCCATCTCTTCCCCCAGACTTTAGTAAAGGACCTGAAGAAACAGTTTGCAAGAGAAGGCAACTCAGGACCTTTTGGCCCAGTCTACAAGACGGTCAGCCGTACCTTCACCTCTTCAGCTGCGGTTCGACCGCCGAAGAAATTTAAGCCCTTTCGTGGGGCTCCCCCCTCGAGAGCAGCTCCTCGAGGGAGAGGGTTTTCACGGAAGAGCTTCCTTTAAGCCAAAGCCTTCCAAGTGAGAAGCATGTCCTTCAGACACCAGTCGGAGCCAGACTGAAGTTTTTTGCGGGAGCGTGGAGAGAGAGAGACACGGACTCTTGGTCCCTCAAGATCGTGGAGCAGGGGTACAAGATCCCCTTTTTAGATCTTCCTCCTCTTTCTACGACTCCCAGAGACCTTTCTCCATCCTATCAGGGAGAAAAGAAGAAAGTATTGTTCGATCTCCTTCAGCAGATGATCGACAAAAGAGCGGTGGAACAAGTCGCGGACCTGGAGTCTCCAGGTTTTTACAACAGGATCTTCTAGTACCGAAGCAGTCGTCAGGTTGGCGTCCAGTTCTAGATGATAAGCAGGCTCAATCTTTTCGTGGAAAAAACCAAATTCACGATGGAGACGCCTCATTCTGTTCTGGGAGCCTTGAGACCGGGCGACTGGATGGTGTCCTTAGACTTGCAGGACGCGTACTTTCACATCCCGATCCACCCTCTTTCAAGAAAGTATCTAAGGTTTGTCTTAGACAAAAAAAGTGGCAGTTCAGAGCTATGTGTTTCGGACTGACCACGGCTCCGATGGTGTTCACAGTAGTAATGAAGAACGTAGCGAGGTGGCTACACTCTTCGGGAATAAGAGTTTCCCTGTACCTCGACGACTGGCTGATCAGAGTGGTCGTCGAGAGAGAAGTGTCTGAAGGACTTTTGCCGTTCACTTCTTTAGCCCTAGCGAAGTCCCTGGGACTTCTGGTCAACCTCGAAAAGTCGCATCTGACCCCAACACAGTCCATCGTGTATCTGGGGATTCAGATGGATTCAGTGGCTTTTCGAGCGTTTCCGTCCCAGGAACGTCAGCGGCTAGGCTTAGAAAAGATCTCAGCCTTTCTAAGGAAAGAGACTTGCTCGGCGAGGGAATGGATGAGTCTGCTGGGGACCATTTCCTCGCTAGAAAGGTTTGTTTCCTTGGGAAGACTGCACATCAGGCCTCTCCAATTTTTCCTTGCGGACGAGTGGAAGGCCAAGGACGATCTCAATGCCATATTGAGAATATCGCTTCCGATCAAGAACCATCTAAGATGGTGGTTGGACCCTCAGAAGCTTCAGGAGGGCGTGTCCTAAGTCTTCTGAGCCCCGACCTAGTGTGTTTTCAGACGCTTCCATCACGGGATGGGGAGCAACACTAGGAGGGAAGGAAGTGTCAGGCTCCTGGAGAGGGGAACAGGTAGCCTGGCATATAAATGTCAAAGAAACTGGCAGCAGTATTTCTGTCCCTCCCTGCAGTTACTTCGAAAAAGGGAGTTTGTTTGGAGAAAACAGATTGCTTCAGATAAACTCGGACAATACCACAGCACTCGCTTATTTAAAAAACCAGGGAGGAACACACTCCAGAACGTTGTTTTCCCTAGCGAGAGAGATTCTGCTGTGGGCAAAGAGAAGAAATGTGACTATCCTGACGAGATTCATTGCAGAGTGCGAAACGTCAGGGCAGACCTTCTCAGTCGTCGGGAACAAGTCCTACCGAGCGGAATGGACCTTGAACGCAGACGTTTGTCGAGACCTGTGGACGTTGTGGGGACGTCCACTGGGTCGGACCTTTATTCCGCGACGTCCAAGGACCAAGAGACTTCCTCTTTACTGCTCCCCGGTCCTGGATCCAGAAGCAATCGCGGTAGACGCTTTACTTTGGAATTGGACGGGCCTAGACTTGTACGCCTTCCCACCATTCAAGATTCTGGGGGAAGTCATGAGGAAGTTTGCGGACTCAGAAGGGACGAGGTTAACCCTGATCGCTCCGATTGGCCAGGCCGACGAGAATGGTTCACAGAGGTCATGTCTTTCCTTGTAGACTTTCCAAGGACATTGCCCTGGAGGAAAGATCTACTCAAACAGCCTCACTTCGAAAGGTTCATTTCACCAAAACTCCGCTCTGGGTCTGACTGCGTTCAGACTATCGAAAAGTTGGCCAGAGCGAGAGGTTTTTCGAAAGCAGCTGCGAGAGCAATCGCACATGCGAGACGTGCTTCCACAAGAGCTGTTTACCAATCGAAGTGGGCTTCCTTCAGGGCATGGTGTAAAAAAAAAAAAAAAAGGAGGGAGTTTCCTCTTCCTCGACCTCTGTGAACCAAATAGCTGATTTCTGCTCTTTCTCAGGAATGGTGCAGAAATTTGAGCAGGTCCCTGACCATTCAAGGGATATAAAAGCATGTTTGCTCAGCGGTTTTTTAGGCACAGAGGCCTCGACCTGTCTGACAACAAGGACATTCATGACCTTTTAAAGTCTTTCGAGACCTCGAAGGTTCCTCAAATGAGACCTCCATCATGGAACCTGGACGTAGTCCTTAAATTCCTTATGTCAAGCCCTTTCGCAACCGCTTCAGGCAGCGTCTCTTCGAAACCTGACAAGGAAGGCTCTTTTCCTAACTTCTCTTGCGTCGGCTAGAGAGTTAGTGAAATTCAAGCGTTTAGCAAGTTAATGGGATTCAAAGGGGACAATGCTGTCTGCTCGTTGAACCCAACTTTTTTGGCGAAGAATGAAAATCCTTCGAACCCTTGGCCGAAGACTTTCGAGATCAAGGGTATGTCAAGTCTGGTGGGCCAAGAACCAGAGAGAGTCCTGTGCCCGGTCAGGGCTCTCAAGTTCTACGTGCATAGAACGAAAGAGGTAAGAGGTCCCTCAGGTAATCTCTGGTGCTCTGTGAGAGACCAGAGTTACCTTATCGAAGAATGCTGTTGCTTTCTTTCTAAGGGACATCATTCGGGAGGCTCATTCATCTTTCCAGAAGACTGATTTGATTTGGCCTCTTCCGAGTAAAAGCGCACGAAGTTCGAGCCGTCGCTACCTCTCTTGCCTTCCAAAAGAACATGTCAATCAAGGACATCCTTGATTGCACCTTTTGGAGGAGTAACTCCGTCTTCGCCTCACATTACCTAGGGATGTGAGAACGATTTATGACGATTGTAATGCATGGGGCCATTCGTTTCTGCGGACACAGTATTGGGGTCCGGAAGTAGCTCTTTCCCTATCCCTTAGTTAGGATTAGGTTAGGTTGTTGTGTTTTTAGGTTGTGGTGAGTCTTATGTGAAGATCTCCCATCCTTTAGTTAGTTTTTATTTTAAGGGGTTTTTTTTGTGAATAGTTGGTCAGGTGGTGGTCAGTTGCTTCGTTGCCCTCATTTGTATGGCCTCGATGGTCTTGTCACGTTGAGGTCTCTCACCCGTTGACAGATCATCCAGAGCGCACCAGCACTACAGGTCTCCACCTGCCTGGCAACTCTGTTTTAAGCAAAAGCAGCCTTACGTGACAGTAATCACATAGTCTACTTTGCAAACAGGTGAGGAACCAAGATGTATATCATCTACTTAATTTAAGTTTCCTAAAAAATCCTATTCTGTCTCTTCCACCATCCGAAGGGGGGTTGGGGTTCAGCTATATATATCTGTCAGTAAGTGCATGAACAAAATGTTATTGTTATTATACAATTAAGTTTGTTCATACTTACTACCTGGCAGATATATATAATTAAAGTGCCCGCCCTCCTCCCCTCAGGAGACAGAGGCATTAATAAAAAATATGAATAGAAAATGGGAATGGTTCCTGATATCCGCCTCCCAGCGGCGGGAATGGGTACTACCACCTGGCCGCCCACTGCGTGTGCCCGCGAGTTTGAAAGAAAAAAAGTTCTGTCGGACGTCAGAAAATACAGCTATATATATATCTGCCAGGTAAGTATGAACAAACTTAATTGTATAATAACAATAATATTTTCAATTATTGCCCAACACTTTTGAGTTTCAATTGAATGAATTTTCTTGAATTTTTGGATAAATTAATTTTAATTAAATTTTAATTTAATTGATTCAAGAATTAATTAAACTTTACTTTCTTTTCAAGTAACAGTAATTTTACCCTGATATTTGTGAAAATTCATTTATAAATTTTGAGTTTAATAATAAATTTTTGTATTAAAATTTTTTATAAGTGTTTTCATTTTTTATACCAGTATATTTGCATTTGATTATATTTATGTTAGGTAGAAACATAGAGTGTAATTGATCTGTTTTCCTTCATTAACTTGAAGTGACTTAGAACCAGGGAAGTGCTTAGACTTCTGAAATCTGGGAAATACTTAGACTTTTAAAGTTGTTGATGGAGTGATGCCCTTTGATTAATTTAATTATTTACAAGATTACCTCACACCTGTTTTGATGAACTTACTCTGATTTTCTGCAATACTGGTAAGTTGTTAAGGGATCACTGGGTTGCCTTTAGAGTATTCAGTCATTTAATACCTGTGATGAGGGTTCAGGTGTCTGGCTTTTGTGAGGTATCAGTTAATGAATGGTAAGTGTAGTAACCAGATACTTGGCACTTCGTCAAAATATATATATATATATATATATATATATATATTATAATATATATATATATATTCAATTATATATATATATATATATATATATATATATAGTATATATATATTAAATAAACATTACCTAAATATAATTTATCTAGCCCTAAATCCCCAAAAACCACACCAAAATTTACCACATTGGCAACCCTGTTACCTCCTATTCTGTCTGCCAGTTGGCCAAACAACTGCATGTTGACAGTTACAAAACTTTCCCTTGAAAATCAATAGTTACGAGCACCGTGTTGTTTACATCACGGCGCTCTTTATGGATTTCCTAAACCTTTTGTGCCTTTAAAGCTCTCAAATTAATTGCTAGTGCTCGCTTTTTGTTGATTATCGTTCACATATTATATCCACAAAATTAGCGAATTAACTTTTATTTCCATTCCTCCCTTTTCTTCAAGGAGTAAGCATATGTTTAGTGCCAGACCTGCACCTTCTGCTCCAGCCCAACAACCTCCTCCTTCTGCTGGCTCGTTTTTCCTGAGTACATCTCAGATTTTTGGTGCCTCTGCTTCCTCCTCTGGCGCTCACCCTTAGAAACGCAGGTGAGGTTCTTGGCATGGATCCAAGGGCAGGGGAAGAGCTCAACCTCCAGGAGGACTATTTTCTTCTTCCTTGTCTGTGCATAAGAATTTTCAGAAGTAGGAGTCATTACCTCGCCTGGAGACTGCAGTAGGAGCTTGTCTCTTTGCCATTGGTTCAGCTTGGATGGAGAGAGCAGTGGATGGTTGGGTAGTGGAGGTCCTGAAGGTAGGTTACGAGATCCCTTTCGTTTTCGAGACCTCCACTTTCCAATCATCCTCCAGAGTTCAGCAGTTATTCCCCTCACTCAATCAGGGGTCACGCCTTGGAGAAGGAGCTTTTGGTCCTCTTGGAGAAGGATGCCATAGAGCGAGCTCCTCCTCTCCGGGTTTCCGGGTTTTTACTCACGGGTGTTTGTAGTTCTAAAGGCCTCGGGTGCCTGGCGGCCCATCATAGATCTTTTTGTCTTGAACTAGTACATTATAATATCCTAGTTTCCAGATGGAGATATTCAGACTGTTCTTTCATCCGTCAGGATGGGCTGGATGAATTCCATCGATCTGCAGGATGCTTATCTGCAAATCCCCATCCATCTTGAAGAGTAGACCTTAAGTTCGGTTTTTTCATGGACTCTGCAGTTTCCCAGTTCAAGACCCTTTGTTTCGGCTTCAACACTGCTCCACAGGACTTTTCTCGGGTGATGGCTCCTGTTTCGGCTATTCTGCATCGCATAATGTAAGGATGCTTCGGTATCTGGACGATTGGCTATTCCATGCCGAATCTCTAGAAAGTTCTCTGGTCAAGGGAGATAGTTCTCTTTGTGTCGAGTTGGGCATTCGTGTCAACTTCGACAAGTCCAATCTAATCCCTTGCCAGATCATGACTTACCTGGCTACTGTTTTGAATTCCCAGATTTTGAGGGTTTCGGGTCCCTCTCAGACATGGATAGACAAGCTGCTATGATATTTACAACAATCGTAAAAAAAAAATTATGGTAATAATCATTTCAAAATATAGAAATTACTTCAAACTACAGAAACGAAACAATTTGAAATCTTCGTTCAACACAGGATTACCAATATTACCAATGTATATTTCGAGCAACGTGGAAACAAATATTAAATCATAGTGTATTATCAATTATTTTAGCGAAGATGCTTAAAAAACCATGAAAGTATCAATAGACTATGAAAGGAAAATCTCCATAACATTAAAAGTAGTCACCCATGAATGCACCTAGATTCAACCGAGAAGTTGGGTGTGGTTGGTAGTTCTGATTTTAGCTTCTAGTACCCGACTGTTTGGACTCTACTTCAGCTTTGGCATCGGTTTCGACCCACGACACAAACTTAACATTATCTACCCAACCGATGAATCAGCAGCTGTGTCCTACTTTTGGGGGGGGGGGGGGGTGTTACTTTGCCCTAATACCCCCATCGCCAGCCAGTGCCTACCAGGGAGAGGGGCCCTTGACCCCAGGCCCTCAGCATCATCCGCAATCGCAGCCACCTGACAAACACAGATTTCTGATACTTTGGAACAGGTAGTTATGCAGAAAGCAAAGAGCAAAATAAGAAAAAAAACAGATTCCTCAAGGAGATAAAGAGAGCAAAATAGAGAAAGAGTATAAGAGAGAGAAAAAGTAGAAAAGAGAGCATGTGAAACTGAGCATTAAATACCATCTTTAAGAAAGGCTCTTGCTTCTGTTACCCCCGGGGTGACTAGGCCTAGTTCTGGGCATAGCAAGGCTTACAATGCATTGGGCCATTTGTCTGTTATTTATTAGGACTGACGGCAGGATCTGTCCTTGCACCTGGGAAATAGACTGCAAAATCACCACCTGGTTAAATCGGGAGACAACAGACCCCAACCAACCCTCCTCCCCCCCTTTACCTCTACCCACAATCCTAACTCCACCTTTTTCACTTAACCTTTTACCTCAAATCTTCTAATCATATTCCAAATGTGAAATTTAAGACTGAATTTGTGTAAGTGGGCGTATCATAAGGGCATGATATTGCCCAAATTCATATTTTCACAGGCAACCAGTAATCAGTTTGATTCAGTCAAGCATTATTGTATAACAGAAACTCATGAGTTTTTTGGGGATTTATATGTTACATTATATATATTCTATATATATATATATATATCTATTATATATATATATATATATATTATATATATTTATATATATTATATATATATTATGGTGTATATATATATATATATATATATATATATAATATATATATATAGATATATATGTATGTGTATAATATATATATATATTATATATATATATATATATAGAATATATATATATATATATTATATATATATATTTATAATATCTATATATATATTCTATATATATTATATATTATTATATAATATATATATATATACATATATATATATATAGATATAATATATATATATATATAGATATATATATATATATACATACATACTACATACATACATACCTACATAACATAACATACAACAGTGGTACCTTGACATATGAAAGGCTCAACTTACGAAAAATTTGAGTTACAAAAGCAAATACGAAGATTTTTTTTGGCTCTACATATGAAAATAGTTCAGGATACGAAAGGTTGTTGCTGTAATTTTCCAGAGATTCGCCTGGACCACTGATAATTTTAAAACTCGCGCGCCGCCAACTGAGTAGACTCACCACCATCCTCCAGCTCTCCATTGGTTCCTGATGCTAGTCACCGCCATAAGATCCTGCTCTCCTATTGGTCAGCATCTCTCCCATGATCCCATCATGCATCTACGTAGTGGCGTGTTTTTTTGGCCACTCGGCAGCAGCATTGTTATCGTAAGCACGCGGAATTCGTTCATTCTATAAACGATTTTTGTTATTAATGTAAATTCGTTAGTGATTTCGTTGTAGTACTACTTTATCGTGTTATGTGAGAACTTTAGTACATACGTATACTACTTAACGTTAAATTTATCTTTACAGTATATGACAGTAAGTCCTCGGGTTATCCGCCGGTCTCGACTTACACTGTTTCACGGTTACTAACGCGCCCTCATATATAAAAATAATATTATGCGTCGTTCTGTCTTACGCAGTTTAGCGTCATAAGCGACATAAAACAAAACACGAACTAGTTTTGGGTTCACGGCGGAAGAATACGCTTCATGGGGGAGAGGACGGCGTCGCTTCGCTACCGTCATTCCTCGCCCATACGCCATTTTGGTTGTTTACGCTGCCTCTCTCTCCTTCGTGTTGTATCGTGTTTGGTAACTTTTGCCCTTTGTTATGGCTCCCAAGCGCAAGGCGGATCTTCGATGGTAGTGCATCGAAGAAAAGAAAGGCCATCACCATGGAAATTAAAGTAACATATAAAGCGATCTGAAACGCCAACAAACATTGGCCGCTCGCTTGGCCTTAGTCGTTCGACTGTTGCTACCATTATCAAAGATAAAGAGCGCATCGTTGAACATGTGAAAGGATCTGCTCCTATGAAAGAGACAGTGATAACCAAGCAGCGTAGTGGTTCTAATAATTGAAATGGAAAGGTTATTGGTGCTTTGGTTGGAAGACCAAAATCAATGGCGTATCCCAGTCAGCCTTATGGTGATTCAGGAGAAGGCGAAAAGATTGTTTGAAGCGTTGAAAAAAGAAAAGAGAGAAGTGAAAGTGAAGAGTTTGTGGCTAGTAGGGGTTGGTTTATGCGATTTAAGGCTCGGGCCAATTACCATAACCTTAAAGTGCAAGGTGAAGCTGCTAGTGGGGATGAGAAAGCAGCGAGTGAATTTCCTAAAGCGTTGTGTGAGATAATTAAGGAGGGGGGTATTCTGCTCAGCAAAGTGTTTAACGTGGATGAGACAGGTTTGTTTTGGAAGCGTATGCCTAAAAGCACTTACATCGCCAAGGAGAAGTCAGCAAACCGGTCATAAAGCCAGCAAGGAGAGCTAACTTTACTTCTTGTGGGTAATGCTGCTGGCGACTTCAAACTGAAGCCCTTGTTGGTGTATCAGGCTGAAAATCCAAGGGCACTCAAGGGCATTGGAAGGGTCAACTACCAGTAATTTGGAAGTCCAACAAGAAGCAATGGGTGGGGGGGACACTTTGCAGTGTTTGAGGACTGGTTGTAAACCATTTTGTGCCAAGTGTGGAGCGGTATTGTGCCTCCAAGGGTATCCCCTTTATTTTAAGGTGTTGCTAGTACTGGAGAATGCCCCTGGACACCCTGCCCAGCTGGGAGACTTAACCCTAATGTCAAGGTGGTTACCTTCCACCTTATACCCACGGCCCTTTTACAGCCTATGGACGAAGGAGTGAGTGCTTCGTTCAAGGCTACTACCTACGAAGGACAATTGCTATGGCTTTACAGGCAACTGAACCAAGAAGGACTTGACTCTGAAGGACTTTTGGAAATCCTACAACATCCTTGATGCTGTAAAGAACATTGTTGATTCCTGGAGAAGGGTTCAAGCAAACAAACATGAATGGTGTCTGGAAAAAAAAAAAAAAATTTGTCCTCAATTTGTGAATGATTTCCATGGGTTTGAGGACTCAGTTCAGCAAGTTGTAAAGAACGTTGTTGCCCTGAGTAAGGAAATCAATTTGGAGATGTTGGTTGATGATGTTACAGAGCTGCTGGAGTCTCATGACGAGGAGTTATCTGCTGAGGACCTGATACAACTGGAGAAGCAGATGATAGAGGAAGAAGAAGAAGCACACAGAGCCTAAGGCTTTCATACAAGGCAGGACTTGGCAAGAGGTTTTGCAGAGTTGCAGCAAGCGTTGGCAACTTTTGAGGCTCAGGATCCCAACTTGGACAGGTTCACTAGGGTTTCCAGAGGCATCATGGATTTGATGCAGTGTTACAAGGAGATCTTGGATGAAAAGAGGTTGCTCTCTGTGTTTCAGACTAACCTGGAGCAGTATTTTAAGAAGGTAGAGAGGCCTGCAAGAGATCCTGTACCTCTACCTCAGCTGCCTCTGCTAATCCAGACTCGCCTGCCCCACAATCTCCAGCACCTTCTGAATGTTCTGCTAACCCAAACTCACCTGCCCCACAATCTCCAGCACCTTCTGAATGTTCTGCCTCACCTCCAGACTCACCTGCCCCAGCATCTCCAGCACCTTCTGTAGGTTCTGCCTCACCTCAAGACTCACCTGCCCCAGCATCTCCAGCACCTTCTGTCTCACCTCAAGACTCACCTGCCCAGCATCTTCTGGAGGTTCTGCTTCTCTTCACTAACCTCCCCCAGTCTCTCCAGCACCACAGCTTCCTCTCGTGTGCAAGCCAACCAAATTAATAAAGGTAAGGAATTATTCTCTCTCTGTTATTGATACGTACCTATGTACATTAAATCATGTATTTTTTAATGTTCCGACTTGCGCTGAAAATCGTGTTACGACGCGTCTTAAGAACAGATCAACGTCGTAACTCGAGGACCCCCTGTACGTAGTCATGGGTCCCAAGAAAGTTGAAGTTCACAGAAAGGAGATGATGCTTTCTTTGGAGACAAAGATGCAGATAATTAAAAAGTATGAAGCTGGAATGCGATTGAGTGGGTATCACCCAAGGAATACGGCCGAAATACGTCGACAATAGGCACCATCCTTAAGCAGAAGGAAGCCATCAAAAAAAAACAAAGCAGCTACACCTTCCAAGGGTGTGATATTTTGTCTAGCAAGAGGAGCCACGTGCACGACGAGATGGAAAGGCTGCTTCTTGTCTGGATAAAAGACAAAGAAATCGCTGGCGATACGATAACCGAGACGGCAATCTGCCACAAAGCCAGTGCTATTTTCGGCGATTTGATTGCCCAGGCCGAAGACGATGGAAGAGAAGGGACATCGACGCCAACCCCAGATTTCAAGGCTTCTCATGGGTGGTTCGAAAAATTCCGTAAACGGACTGGCATCCATTCAGTGGTGCGGTATGGGGAGGCGGCCAGCTCAGACACGAAAGCGGCCGAACCCTTTATTAAGACGTTCGACGAGATGATGATCAACAAAGGCTACAGTTCTCAGCAAGTCTTCAACTGTGATGAGACGGCTGGGCAAAAATTTTTTTTTTGGAATGCCTCGTCGGACGTACATCACAGAGGAACAGAAGAAGCTACCCGGGCATAAGCCTATGAAAGACAGGCATACGATCGCACTTTGTTCGAACGCCAGTGGGGATTGCAAGGTGAAGCCCCCTCCTTGCCTATCATTCGGAGACTCCTCGAGCCTTCAAGGCCCACAAAGTGCTAAAGGAGAAGCTTCCAGTGATGTGGAGGGCTAATGTGAAAGCCTGGCTAGCGGAGTATTCTATTATCAAGGTTCTTTATCTTCTGCCTAACACCACCCCTCTCCTCCAGCCCATGGACCAGCATGTGATATTGAACTTCAAGAAGCTGTATACGAAACATCTTTTCAAGAGATGTTTCGACATCACCGAAACCACTAACCTCGCCGTGCGTGAATTTTGGAAGGAGCATTTTGACATTGTCATATGCATCCGACTCATCGATCAAGCTTGGCAGGAGGCTTCGAGGCGAACCTTGAATTCTTCTTGGAGGAGACTGGCCTGATGCCGTATCTGCCGGAGACTTCGAGGGATTCGACGTGGGCGAAGCTGGTACTGCAGATTCAGGAACAGTTGACGATCCTGAAACTGTTTCGCAACCAGATCTTGACGAGATCGTTGCACTCTGCAAGTCCATGGGGCTGGTCGTCGACGAGGAGGACGTCAATGACCTTCTCAAGGAGCACCGAGAGGAGGTTCAAGAAGAGTTCTCTAGCAGTGGCGAGGAGGAGGAGGACGACGCTATGACAACGGCAGAAATTAAGGATGCTCTAGCTGCTTTTCATACGGTGCAATCATTTGTAGAAAAGAGACCACCCCGAGAAGGCTTACACAGGTCGTATGCTTGCGCAGTTTGATGAACATTGTGAAAAGAAGGGAGAAGCAATCTTCCTTGGATAGTTATTTTTTAAAGAGGCCTTTAGTAGGAGTAAGCAAACATAAAGATCCAATTGATACTATGAAAAAAGGAAGTTGAAAGTGGTGAAGGAATTGAATTTTGTTTAAAAAAAAAAAAGTAAAGATAAAAAAAGTATTAAAAAAAAATGTAAAAATCAAAAGAAAAAAAAAAATTATTATAATTTTTTTTGTAAAGTTTAAGTGTGTTACAGTTTTGTTAATGTGTTTCGTAAAGTTTAGTTTATGTTTCTGACATTTTTAATGTGTTTCGTTAAGTGTATGTACTACGTAAAAAATTTCTGCTGTTTGTACCTCCTCCTCTGTTGCCACTTTCAGAGATAGCCTCACGTACAGTATTTCTTGGAAAATCCATGTTACACATAATACACTTTATTTACAGGTACTAATTATTATTAAGGATAAGTAATTAAGTTAGGATTGAATGCCAAATTCCAAATTATTTTAGTATTTCCATTGTTGTTTATTTGGGTCAATTTAGCTTTTATTATGAAATTTACTGGGGTGTTTTTGTAGAGCTTGGAATGAATTAGGCATTTTACATGTAAAATGTGGTTCAAGATACGAAAAGCTCATGTTACGAAGGCCTCTTCGGAATGGATTAATTTCGTATGTTGAGGTACCACTGTTATACACACACACACACACACACACACACACACACACAAGCACCCAAGCATGACCAATAGGCCTAGTGCTCAATTCTTGAACAGGCCTCTGGTTATTCCTGACTAGATAAAAAGGTCGAGAGAGAGAGAGAGAGAGAGAGAGGAGAGAGAGAGAGAGAGAGAGAGAGATAGAGAGAGAGAGAGAGAGGCTGACAGGGAAGATACGGAGAATTAAATAATGTTTGCCAAGCACATTCATACTCCGGATTGTATGGACGTGAATAGTCCCACTTATGCACTGAAAAAAAAGAATGAGGTGTAAACCTACGAACATACTTGTTTGATGCGTGAATGCAATTCCACATGCAAAAATTTGCTCAATTGAGAAATTAAATTAAATTATTGGTAAGCTGGAAAATATAATTTTTGACTATTGAAATAAGCCTAACCATGTAGCCAATGCTTTAAAAAATGCGCATATAACTTGTTTTGCGTTTTTTTTTTTTTTTTTTTTTTTTTTTTTTTTTTTACACCAACTTGTCTTACTTGTTTTTCATTTAATCAGACGCTAAACTTCTTAAATTTATGCTTAATCAAAAGAAGTGATAATAACTTTCAATATAACGTTTTAAAAGTAGCAAGTTAATTTACAAACCACATTAGGCCAATGCTTATGCACTCTGTTCCTACTGCCACTCAATCATGAACACTCGATTTCACACATTGAGACCCCCAGATGTTCCTACGAGGAAAGTCTTGTTTTTTTTTTTTCTTTTAATAAACAGTTATGAACTAACAATGACCATTCACTGGGGAAATACCTTCTGTGGTTCTTACAGGTAATCACATACTTTATTATCAGATGAAGAGGATGATAATAATTGGAATGAAATATACTAACTGGCAGCCCACGAGTTTCTAAAGAAGTACGATTAATTTTGAAATTTGTAGCTTCACTTTTGATGTTTAACGTACAGCTACTATATATTTATTAATATTTTTAAATAATGATGATGATAATATAACTGTAATGACAAAATGACACATAAAGAATTCTTTCCCTTGTCTTTTTTTTAACTCCACCAGAAGCTGAAGTCTAGAGCTGTGAAATATGTCACGTAATATGACAGGAGGGAATGTGTTGCCAGATTAGCACTCATGATTTTTATGTATTTCTCCCTCTCTCTGTCTCCATACTATGTAATTTTCACACAATCATATATCTTTACCAACCATTTATTAACTTTTAAATTAAATTACACGAACTTTAGTTTCATTTAAAAGTTAGCATAATATTTAGGGAGCATAATTAGGGTTGTATGTAGTGTTCAAACTCTAGAAGCATGCATTTATTAGCATTTATAGAGACTGTGCCAAACTTACGCAAGGGGGTTTGGAACCTAACCTTGTGTAAGTTCGTGGTAGAACTACATATACATAAACAGGCGCACCATGAATACAGGTGGACCACCTGTATTCATGGGGAATGCGTTCCCGACTCCCCACGAATAGCTAGAAAATGCAATTACTCAGAACCCTTATAGATACACTTAGAATTGCCTATTTTGTTAGTTCAAACTCTAGAAACCCCACTAAAAATGCTATGTTTTCTAAGTTTTATCACAAAAAGTGCATTTAATCATGAAATTGGTATGAAAATACAGCAATTTATGGATATTTCTCATATAAACAATAACGTGAATGCGTGAATTTCCCGCAAATACTGGGTAGATAAGGTCCATAGAGGAATCTGCAAATATGAGTGACTGCAAATCTCTAGAACAAGGATATATATATATATATATATATATATATATATATATATATATATATATATATATATGTGTGTGTGTGTGTGTGTATATATATATATATATATATATATATATATATATATATATATATATCTATATATAGATATATTATATATATAATTATTATATATATTATATTTTATATGTATATGTTTGTGTGTATATGTATATATATATATATATATATATATATATATATATATATTATATATATTTATACATTCAACTTACCCCTGTCAGATATATACTTAGCTTAGCTATTTGACTCCGTCATCCGACAGAAATTCGAGTTTCGCGCGCACTACCGGTAGGTCAGGTGATCTACTACCTGCCGCTGGGTGGCAGGAACAGGAAACCACTCTCGTTTTCTATCATATTTTTTCTGGCAGCCATACGCAACATCGTTGTGGGTATCTCCGGCTGGATTTCATATTTTGCATCGCAATTGATCTTCGTTTGGACTCTCGGTGACGTATTTGGATTGATTGTACTGGCATATGCGATTGTGGACCGTTTATTGGATTTGATTTGGATTGTTCAACATGATGTCTGACTCTGGAAGTGTGGTGAGAATGTGTGTGAATGTGGGGTGCAAAGTTAGGATGCCGAAGGCATCGGTTGATCCTCATACTATTTGTAAGAAATGCTGGATGTATGAATGCTCTTTTGATAAACACTTGTAATGAATGCAAGGGTTGAGTGCGGAAGAATGGAAATCTCTAACTTCATATTTGAAGAAGTTGGAAAGAGACAGGGTGAGGAGGTCTTCTTCCAAGGCCTTGCCTAGTTCTGTATCTAGCGGGGTTATCAGTAATGTTATACCCTCTTCTCCATTTACTGCCCATCTAATCATGTAGTTTCTGCTCCTTTGATAGAAACCAACAGGTTCGGCATCAGAGATTGCTAATCTCAAAGCCGCCCTTCGAAAAATGGAACCAAAATGGCGGCCATTGAAGGTAAGCAAAGTGAGTTAAGTGCTGTGGATAGTGATATAAGTGTCCCCAGTGCTGTGGAGGGGGCGTCTGATTGTCTCCTCAACGCTCCCAGGCCTAGACCTCTTTCAAGTTCCCAAGCCCAGAGGAGAAGGAATGTCAAAACCCGTAAGGAGGTTGTGGAGGATCCCCAACAGTCAGACGTCCCTTCGGCATTTTCTGTATCGCCACAGAATGCCAGAGAACGCTACAGAAAAAGCGTTCTACGGGAGTGTTTCTCCTCTTCGGAGAATTCTTCTCCTAAAAGAGGCTGGAGATCGGCGGATCTTTCTCGCCCCCTAAAAAGAGGTTGGGTTGAGCCCAGGTTCACATCGAGTCCTGAACGTTTTCAGGAGGATTTTCCTACGGAAATTAAGAAGGCAAAGAATGTGCTTCCTTCCCCCGCAGACTTGTGGGAACCGGTTAAAGACCGATCTTCTATGCCTCCGTTGGACAAGAACTTGGAAACGAATAGAATCCTTCGTAACATGCAGGATTCTATCACTTCGCTTGTGGGAGTTCTTTCAAGAGACCCTCCTAGAAGGAAAGACGCTTTCCTGCCTATAAAGAAATCTAGGCTTTCGAGGGGTCAGACTCGCCATCAAGATTTGTCCTCGTCTGACTTGGAATCGGATTCTTCAGCCTTGCATTGACCTAGCAAGATCCGTTCTCTTGTCAGGCGCAAGGCGCCAACCAGGCGCGAAGCGCCAGCCAGGCGCGAAGAGCCTACCAGGCGCGAGACGCCAGCGTCGAGCTTTCTAAGCGCGAGACGCCAGCGTCGAGCTTTCTAAGCGCGAGGCGCCAGCCAAGCGTGAAGCGCCAGCCAGACGCGAGGCGCTAGCCAGGCACGAGTCGCCAGACAGGCTAGTCGAGCCTGCCAAGCGCGAGACGTCAGCCAGGCGCGTGGACGCCAGTTGGCGCGAGGCGCCAACCTGGCGCGAGGCACAACCAGGCGCGAGACGCCAGCCAGACGTGTGACGCCTCCAAGGAGCGAGGCGCCAGCCTGGCGTGAGGCGCAAAGCCAGGCGCGAGACGTCAACCAGGCGCGAGGATACAAGTTTTTGCGCGAGGCGCCTCCAGGCGCGAGGATCCTGCCAGGCACGAGACGCCAGCCAGGCGCGTGACGCCTCCAAGGAATGAGGCGCCAGCCAGGCGCGAGGCGCCAACTAGGTGTGAGCCAGTCAGGCGCGAAGCATCTACTAGTTTTAAGGACGTTGACTTACTTAGTCTTTCCCCTACTAGAAGTATTTCTCCTAGAGATCCTACACTCATGATAGAGAATCTATCAGGAGAGAGCGATCCCCCGTCTAACCTAGGCTTGAAGAGGTTTCTGAAGAAGTCGCTACCAACGAGGGACTTTCTAATTTATAAAGTCTTAGCCTCGTTGCTTCTAAAGGAATTTTGGGACTCACTTAGTCCCTGCCTGCTGCCTCCTGCCTTCACGACCGATATCGCTGTTTTCGAGTACGAAAACTCCGAAATCCTCTGGCTTTTCCTTACAAAGATGGAAGCCTGCGGATTTCGATTGAAAAAGGCTCTCCAGTCTTTCGGAATTCCTGGCTTTTGTTTAAGAAGGAGGCTCTTAGAACAGTTTATTGCTCTCCTCTCCAAGCTGACAGGGAGGAGAGGAATATGGTATAAGACGGAAGAAGCTATGGGCTTGATGCTCCCCTCTTCTGCGGATTCAGATTTCTCTAGCCTAGTAGAGTCGGTTAGAAGACACTCTCTAAATTCAGCAAAGGCATCGTGGAGTGTGTCTGAATTAGATCAGCACCTTAAGGGAATATTCCACGTATTAGAAGTTTTTAACTTCTTGGATTGGTCCCTTGGGGTGCTGGCTAAAAAGACTAGTGAGCCAGATTTTCTTGATCCGGAAGCCTTACACAGTGTCCTATCTTGTATGGATAAGGCTGTGCAAGATGGATCTGGCGAGTTAGCTGCCCTGTTCAGATCTGGAGTGGTAAAGAAAAGATCCCTTTACAGTTCGTTTCTGACAAAAGGAGTTTCTCCTTCACAGAGGTCCGCCCTACTTTTTGCACCTCTGTCAGATCATCTGTTTCCTTCACCTTTAGTAAAGGATATATCTAGATCCCTTTCTGAAAAGGCAACGCAGGATCTGGTGCAATCCACGAAGAAGAATAGACCTGCAATACCTATTCAGAAGAAGTCTTCTCGTACTCCAGTTGTGCCTTTTCGTGGAGCATCCTCGACTTGACCTACTACGAAGAGAAAGCCCTTCGACAAGCGAGGAAGGTCTTCCTTCCGCTCTTTTAAAAAGAGCAAGTAGCAGCCATGTCCTCCAAGCACAGGTAGGGGCCAGACTTCAATACTTTGTGGAGGCTTGGTCCTTAAGAGAAGCAGATCCCTGGACTCTGTCTGTTCTACAGAAGGGTTACATCATTCCTTCGTAGACAGACCTCCTTTAGCAACATCTCCGAAGGATTTGTCGACGAGATACAAGGACCATGGACTGAGAGAGAGACTCCTGCAGATGGTGGTGTCGATGAGGGACAAGAAAGCAATAGAGATAGTGCGGGATCCATTCTCCCCGGGGTTTTACAACCGCCTTTTCTTAGTACCAAAGGCTTCGGGGGGATGGAGACCCGTACTGGATGTAAAAGCATCCTGAACCGTTATGTGGAGAAAAAGA
Source organism: Macrobrachium nipponense (assembly GCF_015104395.2). Taxonomy (NCBI): domain Eukaryota; kingdom Metazoa; phylum Arthropoda; class Malacostraca; order Decapoda; family Palaemonidae; genus Macrobrachium; species Macrobrachium nipponense. The sequence continues at coordinate 147,870,763 of NC_087200.1, forward strand.
AGTTCTCCATGGAAACTTCAGCTTCGGTTCTGTCAGCCCTGCGTCAGGGAGATTGGATGGTCTCCCTGGACCTTCAGGATGCTTACTTTCATGTTCCGATTCACCCATCGTCAAGAAAATACCTCAGATTTGTAGTACAAGGACAAATCTTCCAGTTCAGGGCCTTGTGCTTCGGCCTATCCACCGCTCCCCAGGTATTTACGTATATGATGAGGAACGTGGCCAAATGGCTTCATTTAGAAGGGATCAACATCTCTATGTATCTTGACGATTTGCTAATCCGGGCCAAGTCGGAGAAACAATGTTTGGAGGACCTACAGACTACTTTGAACCTGACAAGGACATTAGGATTACTCGTGAACCTCGAGAAATCTCAGATGGTCCCCAGCCAGAACTTAGTTTATTTGGGGATTCGGATGGATTCTCGGGTTTTCGGGCTTTTCCATCCTGGGAAAGAATTGTTCGGGGCTTACAGAAAGTCTCGAGCTTCCTAGAGAAAGAACGGAGTTCAGTAAGGGAATGGTTAAGCCTTCTGGGAACCCTTTCCTCACTAGAACAGTCATTTTCTCTAGGAAGACTCCCCCTACATCCGCTTCAGTTCTTTTTCGTTAAAGAAGAATTTGGAGTTGGAAGAACGGGCAACTTTCAGGGACAACTTTCGGGAATTCCTCTGGAAGTGAAGAATCATCTAAAAGTGGTGGCTGATACCCTTGGAAAAGAACGAGGGGCTTCTTGTCTCTTGAGGTTCGGAACCCAAACCTAATTTTGTTCTCAGACGCTTCAGAGAAGGGATGGGGAGCGACTCTAGGGACAAAAGAAGTATCAGGCAATGGAGGAAGGATCAACAAGACTGGCATATAAACACCAAAGAACTTTTTGCTGTTCTCCTAGCCCTAAAAGCCTTCGAAACAAAGCCTTCGAAACAGAGGTAATAGGTCAAGTGGTACAGGTCAACGCGGACAACACCACAGCGTTGGCCTATATCAGGAAACAAGGGGGAACTCACTCTTTTTCTCTGTTCCAGATAACAAAAGAACTGTTTATTGGACGAAAGACAAGAATGTGACTCTCCTCACAAGATTCGTTAAAGGAGAGAAAAATGTCAGAGCAGACAGGCTAAGCAGGTTAAACCAAGTGCTCCCCACAGAGTGGACCCTTCACAATCAGGTTTGTCAAACTCTGTGGTCCCTGTGGGGCAGACCTCAAATAGACCTATTTGCCACCTTCCTATCCAGAAGGATAGAGAACTACTGCCTCCTTGTGGAAGACCCGAGAGCTATAGCGGTGGATGCCATGCTGCTGGACTGGGCAGGTCTAGATGCCTACGCCTTTCCCCCCTTCAAAATGTTAGGAGTGGGGTCTTAAAGAAGTTTGTGGGCTTCAAAAGGGACGAGACTAACACTCGTCGCCCCTTTGGCCATCTCAAGATTGGTTCACAGAGGTACAGGAATGACAGTGGACTTCCCATGATCTCTTCCACACAGGAGAGATCTCTCAAACAACCCCATTTCGAGAGGTATCATCAAAAACCTCCCCGCTCTCGCTCTGACTGCCTTTCGACTATCGAAAGACTTGTCAGAGCGAGAGGCTTTTCAAGCAAAGCTTCGAAAGCAATTGTTAGAGCCCGAAGATCCTCAACTATTCGGGTCTACCAATCCAAGTGGGATGTTTTCAGAAGATGGTGTAAGAAGAAGAAACTGTCCTCCTCCGATACCTCTGTGACCAACATTGCTGATTTTCATTCGATTTCCTTAGGGAGGAATCTCAATTATTAGTTTTCGACCATTAAGGGTTATCGGAGTATGCTCTCTGCTGTTTTTCGAAACAGAGGTTTGAAGATAGCAGAAGATAAGGATCTCCACGACCTTATAAGGTCATTCGAAACCTCAAAAAACCATTTCTCCTCGTACTCCAAACTAGAACTTGGATGTGGTTCTAAAATTCCTGTCGTCAAATAGATTTGAGCCTCTCACAACGCGTCGTTTAGGGATCTAACGAGAAAATGTATATTCTTGTTGTCCTTAGCGACTGCGAAAAGAATTAGCGAAATCCACGCTCTAGATTCTCGAGTGGGATTTAAGAGTGATGCTGCAATTTGTTCTTTCCAGACTCTGTTTCTGGCCAAGAACGAGGAAACCCTTCAAAAACCCTGGCCCAAAGAGTTTTGAAGTTAAAGGGCTTTCAAATCTCGCAGGAGAGGAATTGGAAAGATCCTTATGTCCAGTTAGAGCCCTGAAGTTTTATCTAAAGAAGAAGAACGAACTCAGGGATGTAAACAAAGCCTGTGCGGTGTGCAGTTCGGGATCCTAGTGGACCATGTCAAAAAATGCGTTAGCATTTTATGTTAGGAGCATATTACTGATGCTCATAGTAACTGCACTGAGGAGAGGAGCATTATTACTGACGCTCATAGTAACTGCACTGAGGACTCTTTCAGGACTCTCCGAGTGAAGGCTCATGAGGTAAGAGCTGTGGCCACTTCATTAGCTTTTCATAAGAACATGTCTTTAAAAGACATTGTGGATGCGACTTACTGGAGGTGTGATTCAGTTTTTCGCATGCTCATAACTCCTTAAGGACGTTCAAAGTGACCATATGAAAAGTGTTTCTCTCCTCTAGGTCCTTTTGTATCAGCGGATACAGTGCTGGGGCTTGGAACACATACTGATCCTTAGAAAATTTTGTATTTTTATTGTACGTAGATCTACCTTGTGAGACGGGTGTTGGTCTTCTACTGACTAGAATGCTTGTTGTCCCACGGCCGTCCTTGCTTGGGTCAGTAGGGAATCAGGAAGGCGTCTTACTGGCAAGATGGTACAAAATTTTTATTTTTTTTTACTTTTTGTGCTTTTAAGTGTACGAATGTTTGTGATTCGAGTTTGTGGTTGTTTGCAAGGAGTTCGGGGATAACTTCTTGCAATCTTAGAACTAACATGGTTAGGTGAAGGTGATCGGGATCGGTGTTGTGCTCCTTGAATAAGGTTCTTGTCAAGTAAGTGGATAAGCACCCATTGACATAGTCCTTCCAGGCTCTGCCGAGTAAGCAGATAAGACCCCTTTGGCAGACCCACAAGAACTCTTAGCCATAGATCAATATCTTGCTGAGGCTCTTGAGACTGACTAGACTCCTGGATTGTATTCATGAAGTCTTCAGTCTAAACAGGTAGGAACCATGGTTTTATTTATTTATTACCTACAACGATTGTTGTGATTCCTGTTTGAATCTGTAATTAGCTGTCTCTGACCCACCTCCATTGGTGTGAATCAGCTAAGTATATATCTGACAGGTAAGTTGAATGTATAAAAATGATATTGTTATGATACAATAAAAATTAAAGTTTTTATACATACTTACCTGGCAGATATATATGATTTATACCCACCCTACCTCCCCTCAGGAGACAGGCGTAGGTATAGAAAAAATATGATAGAAAACGGGGGAGTGGCTTCCTGTTTTCCTGCACCGACCCAGCGGCAGGTGGGTAGATCACCTGACCTACCGGTAGCGTGTGCGCGAAATTCGAATTTCTGTCGGATGACGGAGTCAAATAGCTAAGCTAAGTATATATCTGCCAGGTAAGTATGTATAAAACTTTATTGTATCATAACAATATCATATAAAATAAAAGAAGCCCATAAAAACACCAAAATATAGAGAGAAAATACTATATTTCTGAGACTGCTGTCTCTCTTCAGGTAGATGAATGAGAAAAGTTACAGAAATGGTGGTATTTATACCAAGAGATCCATCCACAGTTAAGCCAATTTAGGTCACTCCCACTGATAATCCTTCTATAGTCCTCTTAAGCCCTGGTTAAAGAAAAGAAGGAAAATTTATGAATGACATCTGAATCCCAAGTGCCCTTTTGAGATGTTCATTACCTGTCTCTGTTTAATCAAGGCCGATTCTATTATTTAACTCTTGTACAGACAGTTGATGCTATAAATTATACGTGACAAAATCCAGTTTATTCTATGGTTATGTTCATTTGTGTGGTTGAAAATAGCTGAGTTCTGTTGTCCATACTCAACTGACCATTTATGTTGTATGAATCTCTGGGGAAGTGATTTTCCTGTAAAACTGATGTAAGATTGGTCACAGTCCAGGCATGGGATTTCGTAAACGCCTGTGTCCTAGGGGGATGTCTTTTGTTGAACTTTATCAGCTTTGGCTTTCCAAGTTTACTTGGTAAGTAAATGCAAAAGGGTTAGATTTTCCCTGAGAGTCTGGGTCATTGTCTTAATTCTGACCAGGTGTGGAATTTTTATTTATCGTTGGATGTCTCTCAGGTCTTGTCTTGTGGGGTCCAGCAGAAAATTACGTTTGCTTTGTAAATTGTTTTCTCAATTATATGGTCAGGATACCTTAAAGACGAAAGCTGCTTACGAATTAGTACAAAATCTTTTTCCAGGAAATCTGGGGGAACAAACTCATAAGGCTCTTAAGAATTGATTGATAGGAATGTCGTGATAGCTAATGTAGTGAATGTATGAAAGTGAGAACGTTGGTTTTCTGTATATGGTAAATTTGTATTCTGTCATGTCTAATTATTAAAACATCAAGAAAATGAATTTTGTTGTCTGTTTCTCATTCAACTTTAAATCTGATGCTGGGCACTAATGCTTTTAATTTTTGTAAGGAATTAATTGAAATTGCCCAATCTATTATCCCAAAATGTTAGAATATCATCTACATATCTCATTCACAGGCTGCCATATAGTGTTGTCACGAAAAAGGCTAGGCAAGCTCTGAAGGATCTGTTGAAGTCATGGGTGAACTGACAGGTAAACCTGAGTGTGAATACCCGTCCATAGACATGGAGGTTTAATTCCAGTTCAGATGAGCTGATATGGTGATCGCATCGTCTATGAGGGACCCTTTTACTTTTCTTTATATGCCAGACAAGTTAAAAAAAAATTGTGATGGAACTATAGCTATAATAAATTATGTAATTATTTCAAATGAAGAATGAACTATTATGTCAGTTCAAATTTCAAATTTTTATTGTAATTTTTGGAGAAGTTTATTAAGCAGACATAATGAATATGGTCAGTAATCAAAACTAAATAGCATAACTGATGAATAGAGCCTTATGTGGGCTAAGTTTTTGGGCAGACTCTTCTCATTATTTGCATTCATTCAGGACGAATAGAACAAATGCGGCAAAGACAGTTGAACTTGAAATTTCAGTTTTATAATATCTGAATTTGAATTGCATAGCCCATCTTGAAAGCGTAGACCTGGATCTTCCTATATTTATGTCAGTTGTTTATATATTTTACAGAGCTGTTTATATATTATTTTATGGATTTTCAACTGGCATTTTGTAATTCGAGTTATTGACATTGTAGCAGGTCATTTTCATAGTCTAAGTCATTCGTGAGGGTTCGATATATTTACGGTATAATTCCCCCAAAATAATGGTTAACCAGTTTTTGGTGTGTTTTACGCCTTCTTTACCTTACGCAAATTCTGAGTGGGTATTAGTATTCATTCTTTTATCTTGTGTATTGAAAGGAACATGTGTATTCTGAAAAGCTAGGCTTAGGCCTCCTTAGCATAACATGAGCTAAGATTGTTAAGAGCGTAGGCAGAGCAGTTGCTTATAAGTCGAACTTGGCCACTTCAGTTTAACTACTTTAGTATGATTTATGAAACCTTTATCAGTTTTGCTGAATAGTTTGGTGTCCTTTTTTTTACATCCTATATTTAATAAATAAAACAGACAGTTGTAGATCACTTTTTGTGAAGGCTAATAGAATAGAGGGAGTCCCCCAGGTTACAGTGGGGGTTCTGTTCCTGGCAGGGTGCTCCTGTAAGCCAAAAATAGCCTTCACCCGGGTCATCATCATTATAATGGGAATAAATAGCACTTACACCGCCTAAAGCAGGTAACACCGCTGTTCATCCACTTACAGCGCCGAAAAATTGTGATTAACAGTGCCATGAGGCAATTGGTATAAGTTCAGAGCAACATAACCCAGAAACTATATATCCCATATTTACTGCTCTTAGTTAGGTAAATGATGAATGTCAGTACGTACAAGTGTGAGGAAATAGGCTTGTCTTATGAATGTGTGTTAAGTTTGAAGTCAAATAAACTAAATTATTTTTATATCACCTATTCATACGAAGAAGCAAGAGGCATATTATAAAACCAAACAAGTTTCATAAAAAGTTCTATGGGAAATATATAGCTATAATAAATTGTGTAGTTATTCCAAATTAAGATAAAAATTTCAGTTTTATTGTAAATTTGGAAAACAGAGATTATTAAAAGGACTGAATGTATGTGGTCGAATTAGAACCAGCTAGTATAGCAGATATATAGACCGTAATTAGTCTCAGCTTTTTGGCGGATTGGTCCATTATTGGTTAAGGAAAATAGATCAAATGCAGTAATGTCAGTTGAACTTGAAATTACATTTATACTAATGTGAATTGAATTGCATATTGGTATAATCTTTGCCTGCTACCTCGGTGGCCGCGAGTTCAATCCTCGGTCATTCCACTGAGGGTTGAGAGATGTGTATTTCTGGTGATAGAAGTTCACTCTCCTGCGTGGTTTGGAAGTCACGTAAAGCTGTTGGTCCCGTAAATGCACCATACAAACAAACAATATAAACGTTGAATGTACTACATGCGCGTATAAATGTTTTGACACTGATTGTCACTGCACGGCGCCACAGGAAAACGTGGAGATGACACTGAATTAGGCTATTAAAGCATAGTCTTGCCGATGCTTTTTTCGCCCTGTCGTCCTTAATTTTCCACTGATTTTAATAAATATAGGCTCATTGGAAAAATCTTGAAAGTGCCTTTCAAATTCATATAATTAAGCATGTAGAAAATACGGCACTGCAGTGTTTTAAGTAAATATATCCTAATATGCATTTTACCTGGGTTCGCTTTTTTACTCTACTGCTCAAATTTTTTAATGTAAATTTG
>NC_087200.1:147878211-147905711 GCF_015104395.2 Macrobrachium nipponense
CAAATTTTTTAATGTAAATTTGAAAAAATTTATCATTGGTTTAAAGCTCTTGAAAAGCACGCATATGTCTCATACAATAGAAATAATAATTCATGCCATGTGCGGAGACAGTGATTTCATGTCTTTGCCATGGGGTTGTGTAATAAATTTTACCAATAAAGCCTGGTGAACCCCTTATATTTTATATCCTTCTAAGTATCAAAGTCTTATACGCTACTTTGCATTTTATGCACTACCTAGGTCTTATCACCTTGCTATCTATCCAGTCTGTCACACCTAGGGGTTAACCCTATCACCATGATACAATGGATTGAATTGTAATTATGACTTATGCTTATTGCCTACTTATATCAGTCATTATTATAAATAGAAGCACGCTTGTTGACTTAAATATATTTTTACAGTTCACTTATTAATGTCAGTCTTTTTAATACTAATAATTTTACGTCTATTTTTAATGTATTATCGTGTAAACAGAAATTACTTGATCAAATAATGTGTACATACAGGCTGGCTTACCACTATATTACAGAATTTGTTAGACAATTTTATGCTAAATGTACAAAAGCTGAACTCTTAATACTGAATATTACTGCCCCTTGAAGAGTACAAGTTTATTGCATTTCTGGCGAATCTTCTACCCTGCAATGCCTGACTGGGGAAGCTGAGACCTGGATCATGCTTTAGTTAGGAGACATATTTATATACTTAACAGTGTTGGTAATAAATTTTATGCCTTTTAATAGCATTTTTTTATTGAAGTTATTAACGCTGTAGCACGTCTTAGAGGCGCACAATGATTCGTTCTCCGTCATTCACGTGGTTGTGATATATTACGGTATAATCCACTAAAATGTAACTTGGGTTAATCAGTTAGGGTGGCGTGAAGCCTTAGCTATGGGGAATTCTGAGAGGAAAATGGTATTCATTCATTTTATCTTTTTCTGAAGTCAACTTGTGTAGTATTTTGAAAAGCTAGGCGGAGGCCTAATCAACCTATGGCATGAACTTAGATTGTCAGTTTAGGCTAAGGTCAGAAGTTTGATATATGAAATTTGATTAGTTTTATTGAAAAGTCTATTAATGAACTTGTATAACATACTTGTTAAGTAGGTAAAAAAATGATATCACAGTTCACTTTATGTGTTGGATATTAAAATATAGGTACAGGCCCAAGTTCCGTCTTTACTGCTCTTCGGAGGTGAGTGGTGAATTCCAGTAGATGTATCATGATATAAACATGTCTGATGATTATGTGTCAAGTTTGAAGCCTAATAAACTTAGTTTTTCCAACAATGTACTTTTACCAAGAAGCAAGAGGCATTTTGCACATGGTAGTCTTATGTGTTGTTGGTCATAGGTCTGATACAAAGGAGCTGTGTACTATAATGCTTCTCGTAGCCATAAGCTTTTAGTTCTTTTGTTGTACTAGACAAGAGTTTCAAAAATTGAAAAACTACTGTAACGCTCATTTGTGCTGTTATTTCAAATAGAGCATTGAGTACTATATCCGTAAAATTTTATGCTAATGAAAAGAGCAGTGGCTGTAAATCCTATCAGATTTTAAAAGCGAGTTTTGTTATAAGTTGGGCTTATTTAATATTAGTTTTTTTTCACTTTTGATTATATTTTTTAAAAATTTTTGAAAATTTTGTAGTAACAAATATTGGATACTATTGTTGCTGCGTTTCTGGTTGCTATACAACTTGTTTATATATCTTAATTTTAAGTAATATTGTGGGAAAACCACTCATTCACTCTATATAAACACTAATTAATCATTCGTGCTTAGTCATTCGCTTCCCATTTTTCATTCTTGGAAACAATAGTTCGTCATTCATCGTGTGAGTGTTTCAACTCATGCCCCCAGAGGAGCTGCTACACATCGATTGTTTATATTTACAACGTAACCACCATTAACAAATCCGTTCACTTAATTTGGGATAAAGGTTGATCCGTTCACTGCTTTTATGTTAGCATTCCCTATCGTACCTTCTGCCTACGACTTCTAGACAATATTTTATATTGAAACTTTCAGTTGCCGAGTGTAAATTGTTATGGTCTTTAAGTAGTCACAATCATTGCGATTAGTTAAGGACTTAACGATAATGAATTTATAACTTGCACATGACGACAACGTATATACATTTTGGATCAGGTCCCAAGCCATATATATATATATATATATATATATATATATAATATATATATGATATATATATATATATATCTATATATATATCTATATATATATATATATATATATATATATATATAGTGTGTGTGTGTGTGTGTGTGAGACATTTGTTGATAGATATGTGTTGATATATCTGCGGGTGTGTTAAGTCTCCATCGCTGTTAGTAGTTTTATGGCTAGGATATTGACAGACTTTAGAGGAGATAAAAAAAAAATTGTGTGAACATTATTCTAACGGAAGAGCATCAAATGTTCCTGGCTGTTATATATATCAACTCCGTTTTATTCAGGTTCTTAGGCAGTATCTTACGTAAGTTGTAAACACGTTCATGGTTTATAATCACTAATTTTTAATAGGAAATTGTCTGCCGCTTACTGGATAGCCATTAGCTCCCGAAGGGGCATTTTTTTTCACGAGGGACAAACAAACTTATAAAATAAAACCTTGAAATCGAGCAGTAAATTCTTATCAAGGTCTGGGACGATCACTGGTCTTTCATGATTCATGCTTACAGGCAAACATAAAGCAGATTGGTTCAACGCAATGCCAAATATAACGTAGTAAGGCCCACATTTCTGTGAAAGTACAAGTCTGAAATGGTATATGCTTAAAGTACACTTTAAGTAACTGGGAAATTCCAAGTAGCAAAGGAACTCATTTATAAATGAATACATTATTTGATGCGAGGTATACGTAAAAAGAACAGAGCAAACATAAGATGTTAAAGTATACTGAAGAGAGAAATAAATAAAGATAAATAAAAAAGTGACTCTAATCCCACAGCATCTGCTGCGCAGCAGATCATGGATCAAAGATAGTTCGCATAAACTTAACAGGAGAAATTTCATTTGATTATAATCACGGGTGCTGTTAAAACAAACGACTTTATTGTCATATTTTGCGGATGTTTTCCTTTTTTCTCTTTCGGTTTTAGACATCGAACTTATTCATTTCCAGTTGTATTATTGCTTGAATGTGCTTTCCAACAGCATATCATTCTGAAAAAAAACAAAAAAAAACACAAATGCTACATGTACAGCAGATGGATTGAAAAGATTCGAGAGATTTCTCCTATATGGAGCCCCATGATCTGTTCACCAGATTTGATCATGCTCTGATTGGGCTCTCGATATATCAGACTTCTGACAACAAAGATTCTGTGATTTACTTTCCATTTTTCTTTATCTCTGGTTTCTTGGATTGTTGCATATTTACTTGTCCGACTATTTGTTTTGTGTTCCTTACGAGTAAGAGCTTGTTTGAGATGATAAGCTTTTCTCTTGGGAGTTGCGTTTCTTGTCGTCCTTGGTGTGTGTGTGTGTGTGTGTTTTCTCTCTCTCTCTCTCTCTCTCTCTCTCTCTCTCTCTCTCTCTCTCTCTCTCTCTTGTGTTACAGCCTCTCTTCATTTTTTTCTCTATCATAATGCGTAGAAACTTCCAGAACATTAGCCACTTCCCACACCTACACAGAAAGCTCATCAGCAGCGTGTTGAATTCCTCTAGACACACTGCTCCATTCATCCCTTTCTGTTTCATTTCTGAATGCCACTTGAATTTACGCTATGTGTCCAGACTTTCTAGGATTTTGCCTCCGTTAGTATTCTTCTCTTCTTCCCTTTTAACACTTGAATCGTACACTTTTCATCAAGCTGTCGTACTCCATTCTTTCAATATGGCCAAATAGTGTCAAGTCGCACAGGTGAAAAGCTTTGCCTATGCTGATATTTTTACTATTTCTTCCATGTTTTTTATCATTTGTCGAATTGTTCAGTTATTTTTATGCCACCATACTAAATCAACAGTTCATCTCAGCAGCTTCAGCAGCTCTTTCTTTCATTTTTATTTGAGATCTGTACTTTACCCTTGCCAACGTAGTTGGTCCAATATTCTATTCATAAATTCCCATCTCGGCTTCCATACACTCTCCGAGTCTTCCCAATCTTTTGTATGCACCCTGCTGCCTTCCTTGTCTCTTCAGACCTGTGACTCGCCTCTTCTCCTATTCCACCATCATTCGTTATATATGTTTACTCTCAAATACTCAACAGAATTTACTGCATCCATTCTTGACACCAAGATGTCACTGTAAGGCTCGCAGACAAGACAGCCCCGTTCCTGCTCATCGGCACCTCGGAATACTTCGAGAAACTCGATGCCATCTTGTCTGACACCTCCAAGTTTGAGTGTCTTACAAGGAACCCAGTGAAGGACATAAAATCGGGTCATCACAGCAGTGAATGCCGCTACAAATGCCACACACCTGCCCATCCAAGGAGACTACAGCCTCGGCTACCTCTATGGGGATGTGAAGACCCACAAGGAAGGCAACCCCCTATGCCTGGTCATCAGCCAAACGTCCACCCCGACTTATGATTTGGCTAAACACCTTAATAAAATTCTTACTCCTTATATCCCCTCCAGGTACTGCCTCACCTCATTGGTGGAATTTCTGGAGAAGATCTGCGACTTCTCCGGTGCAGGAACCGTGGTTTCCTTAGATGATGAGTCCCTATTCACTAACGTCCCAGTTGATGAGACAATGGGGATCATCATGGAGTGGGTATATAGGAGTCCCAAGATGAGCCCACTGAACATTCCTGAAGACTCGTTAAAAATGACGTAGCGATGGGGTTCCCCTTGGGAGTCCTCCTTGCTAACTTCTATATGGGTGAAGTGGAAGAAAGTGTCCTCTGCCAACACAGGTGTGTCTCCGCAGATATGTATTATAAATAGATGACATCATCGTGCAAGTCTACTCTGAGGATGAGGTAGAAGCCCTTCGGTAGCAGTTTCTGCGTCACAGCGCACTCAACTTCACCATTGAATACAGCAGCAAAGATCAGCTCCCCTTCCTTGATGTCCTTGTCTTGAAGACAGATCAGAAACTTACCACGAATGTCTATACCTGGAGAAATTGTCTTAACAGAGATAGCGAGTGTCTTGCATGGTTCAAGACCACCACCGTCAATGCCTTCGTCAGGAGGGCCCTCTCGCACTGTTCTATGTGGCAGGACACGCACCTCAAACTCGAACCGAGCCTCTCAGATGCTGATCAAAATGGGTACTCCAATAAACTTTTCAAATGAGAAATATGTGCTGCCCTCGACAAAGGCTACACGACGGTAGAAGAAAACAAGAATATTCCACCCCTGGAGGATATAAAACAGTATTACAAATCCTTCATGCACCAGCAATACAAGGATGAAGAAACGACCATTAAGAAAATAATATAGGATCACATCTGCCCTATGGAGGAAGGGAAGAGAGTGTTCCTCATTATTCATTACAAGAATCAGCTTACTAAGGACCTCCTGATGAGGAACAACCCTGCCCTGCACAATGGAGACCCCCTGAAGCAGACCAATATTGTCCACCAATATGTATGCTCCACCCAAGGATGCCCTGGGAGTTACTTTGGTATGACGACGATGCGCCTGTCAAGGAGGATCTCCTGTCATGCCCAGGAGGGTGCCATCAGACAGCATGCCCTTACAGTACACTAACAGAACATCAAGAGAAAAGAGAGACGACATTGTCAGTATTATAAAAATCATCGGAAGAGCAAACGACGAAACTTCGTGTCGGAGAGAGAGAGAGAGAGAGAGAGAGAGAGAGAGTGGGGCACATTGTATGAGAAACATTGTTTAGTATAAGAATAGAATAATAATAAACCAAAAATGACTCAACAACCGGATTTTACTATGCCCTTTGGCATGTTGCTCTCCAGTCTAAGAAACAGAAAGCTGTCATTAGAAAAATAGAGAAGACTCTTTACAATATTAATAGTGCTGAAGCAGCAACCATTTTTAACAAAATGTAGATGATGTTATAATCCAATGGTTATTTCTCCAGGAATACTTCAGGGGCTGAAGGTTGCTTCAGAGGAGCCTGGAGTTGTGAAGGTGTCTTTAAGAATGCCTTTTAAACTGCTCATTCACAATCTGGGCTTGGCCAAAGGCCTTTGCAGTGGCAATTGGCTGATGGTAAGGGATATTAAACCAAGGGTTTAATATCAATATGCCATTCAGTCTTTGCTGCAGACAATTTTGAGTAAATGTAATGTATGTCATGACCATCAACAAAGATCAATAATAAATGTCACACGTGGTTGGTGATATGTCACCACCTCTCATGTTCATTCAGTTGATTCACTTCATGTTCAGGTTTTTGAGAACTTGCAGCAAGTTAAAATTGGAGACCGTACTGTAATTAACAACCATTTTATAAAGGCCCTGTAGATAGGGTATGGGAGTAGGTATGGGTATGTTACAGGTATGGGTATGGTAAAGAAATGGGTATGGGTTAGGTATGGCATGTGGATGTGTCCCTCCCTTTCTTCTCCCCTTTCCCCACTTGGCCCTTCATCCTCCCCGTTCCCCTACAATTCCCCTTCCCACCCTCCAGCCTTCCCCTAAACCCCTTCCCCTCTCTCACTTCCCCCTGGTATGGGAATGTTACACATATGGGTATGATACTGATATAGACCTGGGTATGGGAACTAGAACATGTCAGCAATAGCCAGCATCTGCCATTTATTATAATAATTCTCTTGGTTTCCTTTCTGCATGTGTGTGTGTTTGTGTGGCTGCCTTTTTGTGGCTCCAGGATCCTGAAACTTGAAAATTTAAGAAGAGGTTATACTCCAATGGTGTTTCTCCTGGCAGTGGAAGAAATGATAACAAAGACAAGTTCTGGGTCCAATTTGGAGATGAAGACAACTTCACAGGATCCTGAAATCTTAAGAATTTAAGATATTATAATCCAATGCGCATTTTTCCAGGAGGTGACTGAAATTATTCTGAAGATAGATTCCGGATCCTTTTTGGAGCTGAAGATGTGTTAACGGGATCCTGAAGTCTTTTAAGCCCGTCACTAACATTCAGTTATGCCTCTGCAGTTATAACTGTACAGTTGGACTGTGCAGTTATAACTGAACGTTAGTGTGCACAACCTGCACAGTTTTTCTGGCCTGCTCAGGCAGCCTGAGTAAATAATTCATCTCAATCAATTAGCATCAGGCCAAACGGCTGCGCATGTGCACTGCAACGTTAGTGTGGTGGAGGCAACTTTTTTGGCTCTGTTCACTGTCTGTCTGCTGACAGCTAACATCTACTAATAAAGAACATTGAGCTGGGTTTTATTGAATTGAAAAGTGTTTATACCTAAATGAAGATAAATTGGGTTTACTTGTTGTTAATAATTGATACGGAAGTTAAAATAATAAATATTTATAATTTTGTCATTTTTCCACGAGAAAAATAATAGTGTATAATGAAGGCTGAAAGTGACAGCATCATTCTTGAAAGTGTTGTAGATTTCATTGAAATCTATATGAATGACACTTCGCTTTGGCAAGTAAAATCCAAAGGCTATCGAACAGATTAAGCCTATGTATGTGTATTCGTTGTTATAAACCATATATGCAAGACAGTTTTTCAATGAGAATAAATATTTATTATGACAAAGTAATGTAAAACAAGAGTAGGCCTAGTATATGTGTCTATCCATGATAATGCACCATGTATGTAATTAGGTTTTAAAATGAGAACAAAATAACATTCTACTTTCTGACCAAACAAATAAAAAAATATAGGCCTATGTATGTTTTTTCATATGGAACTTCACTGAAATGAAATTAGACTAATCAACACACTAATGAAAAAGGAGGATTTTCATTCATTGTAACACGTTATAAAAAAGTCAGCCTTTAAGCAAAAATGAATCAGTATTAACCCTTTTAATGAAATAAAAAAAATATTAGACGTATAATAATATATGTCAACTTTGAAACGAAAGCAAATGATTATACGAACTTAATTATCTTTCCATGGAACTCTTCTGTCATTCATAAAATATTCAATAAATAGTATGAAAGGCCTTGGGGCCAAATTTAAACTCTCAACAAATTCACATGGGAGTATTTAATTCGTTTATATCAACCACTTTTTCATGGGACGTCTTACTTGACGTTAATGAGATTTTGATGATGTCAGCAAGTCAATTACAGCCAGAGTATCTTGTGTTGACGCCATAGATGCTACGGAGGACTGAGGAAACGTCCTATATCGTTAGTGGCGAAGATTTTCCTGCACAGTCCAACTGCGCAGTTATAACTGTGCAAGCATAACTGAATGTTAGTAGTAGGCTGAAGAATTTAAGACATTATAAACTATTGTGCATTTCTCCAGGAATGCTTTAGGAGCTGAAGACTGCTTCAAAGGATCCTGGAGTCGTGAAGATGTCTTTAAGCTTTTCATATCCAAGAATGTGGGATTCCCCAGTTCTTGAACAGCTAAAGAACAAGGTTTCATGGAGAAGAAATTGGAGATGAACACCTTTTGAATTCTCAGAAGCCTTTTGAATGGCTTAACAGGATCTTGGAGTCTAAGAATTAAAGATGATTTTTTAATCCAATAGGAGTTTCTACAGACATGCTTCAGGAGCTGAAGGTTGCTTCAAAGGATCCTGGAGTTGTGAAGGCATCTTCAAGAATACGTTTAAATACAATGGGCGTTTCCTCAGAAGTCTTTAACACTGTTAACTTGGCTTGGGTGCCCCCACATGCTGTGAATTTGTAGAAAGGTGCAGTTGTTATGCATATTCACAAGGGTGCTGCACTCAGTGCCAAAGAGGACGTCAATATGCTGTTCATTCTTTGTGGCAGACAATTTTCAATTGATCATCAACAACTCTCAAGGACAAGCATCTTCACACATAGTCAGTTATACGTCACCTGCTCTTGCATTCGTTCAGTTTATTCACTTCATGTTAAAGTTTCTGAGAACTCACAACAAGTGGAAATCGGAGACCATACTGTAACTTAAAACATCGTTTTAAAAGAGTTTCTGTAGATATGGGGATGGGTATAGGTATGGTACAGATATGTTATGGGTTTGGTGCAGATATGGGTATGGGTATTGGCATCAGTATTGTCATAGGTATGGTGTGTGGGGTATGGGTATTGATATCAGTATTGGCATAGGTATGGTGTGTGCAGGTGTGTCTCTCCCCTCCTTATATTATGTTAATTTTATTGGCTGCCTGTCTGTTTGCATGTCCCTCCCCTGCCCCTTCTCTCGTCCCTCTCCCCCTCTATCACTCTTCCTCCCCCTTTCCCCTTTCCTCCCATTTCCCCCTGGTATGGGTATGGTATGGTATGGATATGGGTCTGAGTAGCGGTAGTAACTACCTTCTGTTATAGTAATTACCTTATCTGTGCGCGCGTGTGTGTGTGTACATGTTTTTATGGGGTTTCCTCCAAGGTGGAAGAATGATTTTGAAGACAGATTCTGGATCCATTTTGGAGCTGAAGAATGGCTTCACAGGATCCTGTGGTCTTTAAGAAGGTAAGTTATAATCCAATGGGCATTTTTCCAGGAGGTGGAAGAAAGGATTCTGAATTAGGGGTCAGAAGATGGAGTCTTTAAGAATTAAAGATGACATTATAAACCATCAGGCATTTCTTCAGCTTCAAACCTTTCTTCACTAGGAATGTGGGCTTCCCCAGTTCTTGCACAATACTAAAGAATAAAGTTTTATGGAGAAGAAGTTTGAGACAAAAGCCATTGGAATTCCTAGAGGCCTTTTGAACGGCTTCATAAGATCCTGGAGGCTTCAAGAATTTAAGATGTTATAATCGTATGTGCGTATCTTCAGGAGGTGTAAAGAATGATTCTGAAGCTGAAGACGGCTTCTTAAGATCCTGGAGTCTTCAAGAATTTAAAAAGACTTTATAATCCAATGGATGTTTCTCCAGGTGGTGGAAGAAATATTTCCAAAGACAGATTCTGGATCCATTTAGGAGTTGAAGATGGCTTCTCAGGATCCTGGAGTGCTTAAAAATTCAAAAAAACAGTATAAACCATTGGCCATGTCTCCCGGAATACTTCAGGAGTTGAAGACTGCTTCAAAGGACCCATGAGTTGTGAAGATTCTTCAAGCCTTTCATATCCAAAAATGTAGGCTGCTTCCCAAGTTCTTGCATAATACTAAACGGTTGTATGGAGAGAAGATTTTGAAGACGGAAGCCTTTGGAATTCCTAGAAGCATTTTGAATGGCCTCACAGATTCCTGGAGTCTTTGAAAATTTAAGATGTTATAATCCAATGTGCTTTTCACGAGGAATGATTCAGGAGCTAAAGACTGCTTGAAAGGATCTTGGAGTTTTGAAGATGTCTTCAAGAAATGTTTAAATACAATGGACATTTCTCTAGAATTCCTGAACACTTAACCTGACTGGGCTGCCTCCACATACACTAAACTTGAAGAAAGGTGCCGTTGTTATGCTCATTTGCAGTCTGTGCTTGGCAAGGGCCTTTGCAGGTACTAGAAAGGTGGTAATGAATATTAAACCAAGGGTGCTGCATTCAGTACTAAAGACAATGTCGGTGTGCAATTCAATCTTTGCTGCAAACAAAGCTCAAGGACAAACATCTTCACACATGGTCAGTTATATATGTCACCTGCTCTTGATTCACTTCATGTTTAGGTTATTGAGAACTTGCAGCAAGAAAAAATTGTAGACCATACTGTAACTGACAACATCATTTTTAATGAGGTCCTATAAATAAGGTTATGGGTATAGGTATGGCTATAGGTATTGGGTATAGGTATGGGTATGGTAGAGAAAGGGGTATGGGAATTGGTATAGGCATGGTTGTGTGTGTGTGTGTGTGTCGCTCCTTTCCTCTTCCTTTAGACCTAGTATTTGTGAATGAGGTGAATTATGTTAAAGAAATAATAGTGTATAATACAAGTATTTCAGACCATAATGTCATAGAATTAACAGTCTGTTCTAAAGCAAGTGAAAGCAGAGATGAGCAAGAGGTGAAAAAGTGGGAAGGATATGGAAAATACAATATCTATAGTAAGAATATAGGATGGTCAGAAATAAATGAAGACTTAAACAAAGATTGGCAAAACATATTCGAAAGTGATAATATACAGGTTTATAGGGTATATTATATGAAATATTAGAGAAAATAGTGGATAAGTATATACCGAAAAAGAAAAGTAAACATTAGTCATGCATACCAAGAGACAGAAGGCTCTTGTTTCAGAAAATCAGAAAGTGGAAAAAAGGTCTTGCTAAAGAAAAGAATGCATGGAAAGTGATGAAACTAAAAAGTGAGATAGGAAATGCAGAACAAAAGATTATGCAACCAGAATAAAATGAGTAACAGGACTTGGAAGAAAAGACCCTAGAAAATATCAAGCAAAACCCCAAACTATTGTACCCATATACAAAAAAGATGAATAAAAGAAGAGTAGAAATAGCCCCTCTAAGAAATGAAGGGAGATTACCGAATGAAAAATAGGAAATATGTAACGTATTAGCAGAAAGATATGAGAGAATTTACCCCAAGAATTGATAATGAAGATAATGACACAGAAATAAGAGATGAAAATAGTGAATATTTATTGGACATAGATATTAATGAAGCCGATATTGTGCAGGCTATTAATGAAATTAAAATTGGATCAGCAGCCGGACCAGATGGTGCCCCTGCCATTTTGTTAAAGAAAGTGGTTCATTCTATCGCAAAGCCGCTCACAATATTATAAAGACAAAGTGTAGAATCGGGCAAGATTTATGATCAACATAAATTAGCATATATTACCCCTACTTTCAAAAGTGGCTCAAGACTAGAGGCAAGTCATTATAGGCCTGTGAGTCTAACATCATATATTATGAAAGTGTATGAAATGGCAATCAAACATTTAATGAAAAATAATTTGTTTAATATAGGACAACATGGTTTTGTACCTGGAAAAAGTACACAAACCAAACTGTTAGTCCACTGTGAGAACATATATAAAAATATGATAAACAAAAAGATACAGATGTGGTTGACCTAAGCTTTGCAAAAGCTGTTGACAAGGTAGACCATGATATATTAGTGAAGAAAATTAGAATACATAATATAGTGGACAAAGTAGGAAGATGGCTGAAAGAATTTTTACAAAACAGAAAACAGATAGTGATTGCAAACAATGAGAAATCGGATGAAGCTAAGGTAATATCCGGTGTGCCACAAGGTATGATGTTAGCTGCATTGCTGTTTGTTATTATGACTGCAGACAGAAAGTAATGTTAAGGACTCGGTAGTGAATAGTTTCACCGATGGCACAAGAATAAGTAGAGAAATTACTTGTGATGAAGGTAGGAACGCGCTACAAAGACCTTAACAAAGTATATGAATGGGCAGAGGTAAATAGGATGGTATTTAACTGATAAATTTGAATCAATAAATTATGGAGATAGAGAAGAGAAGCTATATGCATATAGGGGACCTAATAACGAAACAATCGCAAATAAGGAAGCAGTTAAAGACCTTGGTGTGATGTTGAATAGGAACATGTTATACAATGATCAAATAGCAATTCTATTGGCAAAATGTAAAGCAAAAATGAGAATGTTGTTACGGCACTTCAAAACAAGAAAGCTGACCACGTGATAATGCCTTTATAAAACGTATATATGTAGTCCACTTGAATATTGCAATATGACATGGTACCCACACTACCAAAAGGATATTGCACAAATAGAGAGTATACAAAGGTTCTTTACAGCTAGAATATAAGAAGTTAAGGATATTGACTACTGGGAAGGACTACAATTTTTAAAATTATATAGTCTAGAAAGGAGAAGGGAACGCTACTGGATAATACAGGCACGGATCGTACGGATATTTGAACTAGGAAAAGTGAGCAGTAGCGACCGTCTCTCTCTCTCTCTCTCTCTCTCTCTCTCTCTCTCTCTCTCTCTCTCTCTATATATATATATATATATATATATATATATATATATATATATATATATACACACACATATATATATATATATATATATATATATATATATATATATATATATATATATTATCTGGTGACTACTGCCATCTTGTAAATTCAGCGTTAGAAAAATTTTATATTTTTAAATCGTAGAGAGAGAAAAAAATAATTTGAACTTCAAAGCAAAGAAAAATAAGCAATTGCTTATTAGATATTGAGTATAGAGGAAAATCGAATATGCCTTCAGAAAAACTGTTGTTTGCTGATTCCCTGAACCACGTGGATGATGGTACACCACATCTTTGAAACTCGGGCCGGATATATTTCTTTGTTTGATCTTGGAACTCAGTCCGGAAAAGAGATTGCATATTGCGCTTTTAGAAATTGGGGTTTGACGCTAATAACATTTGGTAACGAAAATGAGGTCGCATTT
This sequence comes from Macrobrachium nipponense, assembly GCF_015104395.2. Classification (NCBI taxonomy): domain Eukaryota; kingdom Metazoa; phylum Arthropoda; class Malacostraca; order Decapoda; family Palaemonidae; genus Macrobrachium; species Macrobrachium nipponense. The sequence continues at coordinate 147,891,636 of NC_087200.1, forward strand.
TGCGTTTTTAAGTAAGTAAATTGATTATTCTATCTTCCAACAACGAGGAGATTGCGTATAGCAGCTTATAACAACGTGAACGTCAAGATTACACATTAGATGACCAGGAGATCGTATGTACTATAATATAGCAACTCGAAACTTTCTTAGTCATCTGGAATTTCCCCGTTTTCTGTTTGTTCAAGAGTATCTGTGTTGTGGTTACAATTATAAATCCCTTTCCCTGGTTATGCTAAGATTCTTATTGTAGAGAAGCTAACCTTTTTCAATTCGCTCTTTTTCTCTAACAGAAAGTCTCCAGTAGGAGTTGACTTTCAAATCAAACGACCTTTATTGATCCAGTCATGATTCTACTTTTCTCACGCAGTGCGCGCACGCAAGCACACACACATGCATATACTTAACTTTTGTCATACTTGTGTGCTTGTATGTAAGTGGTGGAAAAGATAGCAATAAAACACACACACACACATATATATATATAGATATATATATGTATATATATATATATATATATATATATATATATATATATATATATATATAAATAAAATAAATCAAAACCAGCAGAGGCACGGGCATGACGAGAGGCGAACATGAAGCCGTGGACAGAGATTCTCACAATGAAACACTGCGGGGGTTTAATAATAGAGTTGGCCAGTTGTTAAAACCGGAGGCTCAGAAGGTGAAAGGAATGAATGAAGTGTAGGAGTCAGACTGATGGTTAAGGCAGGCTCCTTCCTCACTCCCACACAATCCCACTCACTCCCACTACACCACATAGCCACCGACACCACCATCCTGTGTGTGTGTGTGAACGTGTTGGTGTTTTCGCATTTCCTTGTCATGAATTGGGTTGAATATGTAGTTTGAAATGCATGTGTTAATCAGTGTGTTTTTGTGTATATTGTTTGCCTGTAATGAATGTGGTCTTGGTGTTAATTGTATAAAGCTGGCATGCAGTATAAAATGAAGTGTGTGTGCACCTGCTATGCATAGCCCGTGTGTGGTTTACGTGTAGATATAGTAAGTGTATATTATGCCACATGGGGGGAGAGAATTAGTAAAGCTTTTTCTGTCAACATAAAAGAAGGGAGCGCTCTAATAATTGTATAAGGGATTGAGTCGCTAAAATAAATGTAACAGGTATTCAGACACTTATAGCATAAATGCTTGTATTCATATGCGAATAAGTTCATTCCATATTAGAGTCACAATACGTTTTGAGAGCGTTATGGACCTTAAGATATTTATGTTGTGTTTCTTGACATTTATCTCCATTTTCACTTATATACTATAATATCTCTTTGTGACGAAACACACACTTGTATTTTTGTGTCTTCCATTTTCATTTAATGGAATATTTTTTGTTGTTCGATGCAAGGGGCATGAAAACCTTTCAGAAGGATACATGCCTGGTTGTTTGTTTGTCGTACAGTAGTGTATATGTACAACTTGTCACATCTATACCCATTAAAAGGAGCACTTTACTCTTTGTGTCACTCTTACAGCGATGGTGTCAGCAAAGATAAACTTGTAAAAGCAAACGGAACAATGTAGAAAACTGAGTGGTAGTAATCTGTTATAAAGAAACAAATGATTCAAGATTATAATCGGTGGGTCGTTCTCGATATTATATATCTCGTTAAGTAAAATAAAAAGTCTTGATGATAAATATGTGCCATTATTGCGTTGCTGTTGGCTGTATTCGATATGCTATTGCTTTAAAAAGGTCTCATAGTCTGCATTCAAGAAAGCGCTTTATTAATCAGTGATATTTTCCATAAAATTTCTGTTTCAAAAGTCTTGTCTAAATAAGGGTGTTCTTAAAGAGTAAATCCTATTAATTTTGTGACTGTTGAAGGAAAAAACAAAATTTTACAATAAATGAAATGTTTCTTTGCCCGTGCTTGGCTGCTTCCCCTATTGGGGTTCTAGAGTTCATAGCTTTTGCCTCTCTATTTATGGTAGCATCTTAGCTAATAATAATAGTAGTAAAGGAACTCGTGACTTATCGACGCCACTCTCAGCACTAATCAATCAACGGATTCCTGTCAAATGATGATATTTCCTCCCGCTTTCAGAGAAGTGTTGTACTCTTAAGAAGCCGTTGCGCAATGCGGGATCATCCCTGCCCGTGGGACAGACTCAACTGGGCCTCTGAATAAAGCTACCGTAACGAGACACCGTGCAATTAGGCACTTAATAACTCATAATTCTGTTTTCGCCCATTAGGTGCTGCTTGTTTTTATCCTTCGACGGCACGACAGCTGCTACCCGTCTTCTGCTGGCATGGCTAATTTATTAAAAGACAAGAGCTCTCTTACATATATTTAATGGTTGGTATTTAAAGCTGATGGTTCTCATGCTGTTTAGCACATGCTGGTATTCAAGTTAGCAAAAAAAAAAAAAAAAAAAAAAAAAAAAAAAAAAAAAAAAGTTGAATCGTGTCATTGAGGCTTAGTGCATCAACAAGCGAGTGAATCAACAATAGGCAGTAGTCTTAAATGAAATTCTGTTATCCGGAATTGACGAGAATTAAATAAGGTAACTATGTTAAGATTATGGCCTCATGTGTTATGGAAGATAGCAAGGTGTGCTCTTCTTTGCATTCTGTTAATGCCTTTGGATATCGAGTTCAACATGTTTGCAGTCTTATCACACACACACTATATACCTTTAAATGTACTATACAAAATATTAGGCCGCTTAGCATCAAGCAGCCTAATATCTTGGTGAATTTTGAAGGAAAGGATGGGTTGGGAAGAAATTTTGTCAGTGCATTAGGCTGTTTACAGCACTTAGAGAAAGGGGTGGAGCTTGGACACTGACAAGAAGAGAGCGCTCAGTCACTTACTTGGAGGTTTGATAAGCGACTGTGCTATGTATTTTTTGGTCAGCGCTCCCACCGCAATTTTTGCTTACTATGTATCACTTTGTTGCCCCCTGTAACCTTAATATAAGTCAAGACGGGGATTTTAGTCAACAGATAATAGCAGAGATATGTCGCTGAAGCAATCTGGCCTTTAAACAAAGTAGATATCAGATCAGCTGTGTATGAGGAGACATTCAGTTCGACACTGGATTGCCAGATTTAACGAAGGTGGCAACTGTGAGATTACGTCTCAGAAAAAGTCCCGTGGTATGCCTAAGAAGACCTCTGATCGAAGTTTGAGAACAGTTGGAGAAATTTTGAAAGATTCAGTATGTTTCTTTGTTCAATCAATGCTGACACTACCATCTGGCTTGTGAAATAACAATTGCTGCTATAAGTTATACGTGACAAATTCCAGTATACTTTGCGAGTATGGTTATGTGGTTAAAATAATCTCTGGGGGAGCGATTTACCTGTAAAACTGATGTAGGATTGGTCACAGTGGAGGCAAGGGATTTCGTTGGATGTTAATCAGGGATTTGGCTAAGGTATTTTGGGTAGGTGAAAGCAAAAGGGTTAGAGTTTCCGAGTCTCTGTTTCAATGTCTTAATCTTGTCCAGATGTGGGATTTTTATTTTATTGTTGAGCATCTCTCTGGCCTTGTTTTGAGGGGGATGGGTAGATTATTATGTTCGCTTTATGGATCACTTTCTCATTTATATGGTCAGGGTATTTTAAAGATAACATCTGCTTATGGATTAGTTCAATTTCCTTTTCCAAGAAATCCGGGGAACAAATTCGTAAGTCTCTTAAAATTAAATTGCTTGCTATGCCAATATTGATGAAAGTGTCATATTAACCAAAATAGTGAATGTATGAAAGTGAAAATGTTGGTTTCCTGTATACGGTGGCAAATTTACCCTATACAGAAAACCAGCATTAAATTTACTATATTAGTTATCATGACAAAACAAGACCAGAGAGATGCCCAGCAATGAGATAAAACCCCACACCTGGACAGGATTAAGACCTTGACAGACACTTGGAAACTAACCCTTCTGCTTTTACCTACCCAAATACCTTAGCCAGATCCCTGATTAACGTCCAACAAAAGCCAATCCCCAAAGATACAGGTGTATACTAAGCCCTTTGCCTCAGCTCTGACCAATCCGTCATTGGTTTTACAAGCAAATTACTCCCCCAGAGATTAATTCAACATAAATGTTCAGTAAGGCATGGACAACAGAGCTCAGCTATTTTTAACCACATAACCGTAATCACAGAATAAACTGGAATTTGTCACGTTTATAGCAACATTTGTCAGTTCAAAAGCCAGATGGTAGAATTAGCTTTGATTAAACAAAGAAACACTACAAAAAAGGAGTGTAAGACTCGGATCTATAAATAAAATCTTCCTCCAATCAATTAGGAAGATTAAAGCGAAATTGTCAACTTGGGTGACTCAACTGTCGACCTGTGGACCTCTTGGTATATACATACTGCCTTTTCTGTAACTTTTCTCATTACCTTCCAGAAGAGAGAGACATCTGGTCTCTGAAATATATAGTATTTACTTGCTACATTTTGGTGTTTTGGGATTAATATGCATGTCCTTAGCCCTCTTCTTCCACTATTATTATTAATATTATTATTATTAGATTATAATGAAGTAGAATTTGTCCGTCTGTCTTACTGTGAATTACCATTTTGTTACATTAATCTATCCCACTAATACAATTTTATTATTATTATTATTATTGTTAGTAGTGTTTGAGTGTAGCTGTCCAATTTTTTATTTCATGTAATTGCATTTTTGTAATATTGTGTTTGCGTTACTTATATGTAGGTGTCTGAATTCAAATTCACTACTTTATTATTATTATTAATCATCAACAAGCTGAAATCATACTAAACAATATTTGAAAAATCGGCATGAGAAAATATCTGAGGTTAAGAATCATCAATATCTGTCAAGGGTAAAAGAAAGAAAGGAAGAAAGAAAAAAAGACTTGGCCTCATTCTCATTCCGGTCTTATGTCGACCGCTAGTGATAAGTCATCTTCCTGGAACCGAATTCGTCCTCGACCTTAGTTAAGGGAAGATCGTTAAATCGTGTTAATGATTTTACAGCCTCTGTGTTTTTTTCTGCGTTCCTTTTCCTCTGTCTGTCCGTTTGTCTGTGTTGTCTTTCGGTGAGAAAGAGAGAAGAAGCGAAAAATACTACGTCACATTGAATACTGTCATCTCATAATGGTAAAATAAATTAAATGCGACCCCTACCCTCCCACCCACCCATCCACCACTAACTCACTCATAATCACTACTCACTCTTCCGTTGTGAAACTCTTTGTGAGAGACTCCCTAATCCGCGTTTAAGCTTCCGTGTTTGAAGGCGTGGGTCTCTCTATTGCATGTCTTGATTTTGTTTGTTATTTTCTTTTTGGGTCATTATCTGCAATGCCGATGTATATCTTATGTATGTCCGTTTAAAAATGCTTTAGATATTCTTTCCTTGATCATTCTTCCATGCATTGTCGGTATTTGCCTCTTATCTTTCATTTATGAATTCTCTTTACACGGCTCCATATATTTAATTAATCCTATTCAATAATTAAAATGGAAATGAAAGAAACAACAACTATACTTCATTTGCGCGATGTCTCATCATTTTGGTAGATTACAATCAGGCCGCCGCCTCGTTTAGCGTTTTATATTTTGTAGCCAGGGCCAGTTTCGCTGTATTTCCTGTATATATATATATATATTTTTTTTTTAAGCAGATCAATGTCAGGTCGTTGCGTTAATCTCTAAACTGGCTATAGAACCAAATGTCCTTCCGCTGCGCCAACCCTCTCTCTCTCTCCGCCTCTCCCTCGTCTCTCTCTCTCTCTCCTCTCTCGTCTCTCTATCTCTCTCTCTCTCTCATATATATATATATATATATATATATATATATATATATATATATATATATATATATTTCTTATCTTTATTATGGCCTTGCTGATGCAGAGAGAGAGAGAGAGACTTGTGTTGTTTTCGCCTTTTTGATGAATCTTTTGTCTTCTGGTCTATTGTATTTTTGTATCCACATACATAAATCATGCAACATACTTTTGTTAATGGATACGGCATTTGGCCTCAGGTGCACGCTCGCTCTCTCTCTCTCTCTCTCTCTCTCTCTCTCTCTCTCTCTCTCTCTCTCTCTCTCTCTCTCTCTCTCTCGTTAAGCAATTTTCAGCCAAATGTGTGCAGTACAGAAAGATAATACGACACCACCATGAAACGTGATGCATTCCGAGTAAATCCTCAAATAACATAACCGAATAAAAAGTGCCTCAATGGCTATCAGATGTATCAGACGTTGACGCCTTTTTCTCTCTGTTCTCTTGTATTTAGGTTTTTCTCTCTTGCATTTTCACTAATGACCTCTTCTCATTCAGGATCGATCTCACTTGGCGGAAAAAAAGTCAAAATGAATGGAGAAATGGCTGGTCTAAGAATGAGCTTTGAATACAATTCAGAGATATCATTGATCATAGTTATTACTCAAGTGCAGACATTTAAGTAGAATAAGACTAAATGGCTGTTAACCTGAAAAGCACGCTTCTGCAGTTATAGATGCCTGAAGGAAAAGGAAGTATAAAACACAAAGAATAGAATAACTATTAAGGTTAGTCAGCACGCTGAAAAATGTGCAAATACATAAACGGCAGTATGAGGCTTAAATCCAAGTTCATTCTTCAAGACACTAATACGGGCCTACAAATTATAAGCTTGTGTATCATTAAGACGACCAGAGGAACTGTTCTAAGATTCGACAGTTTGGCAGTGAGGGAATGTTAAAGATTCTGGCACCTCAGCAGAATATGGATGCCGACTGCTCTGGAGCAGGTATTAAAAATGACATGGTAAATGACCGAACAAGATATCTTCCGACAATGATCAGTCATCGTTTCTATTGTTGGGAAAAAGGACACCACTGCTTATAGCAATTCATGTCGAAGGGATAAAATGAGAGTTGTTTCCGAATAATAAAAGAATTAAATTTGTAACGAACTTCTTTTTGTCGTTATCTTCAAATATTTTAAAGGTTCTTTTATCCTCTTAAGTGGCCGGAACCACGATGAGTAATATAATACCCAGAGGGTGGATCCACCTGTGAAGCAATCCCGGACACAAATAGTATACAAAAAGGGGGTAGACATGCATTAGGTTTTAATGATATATATTAGAATAAATCTAACAAAAATAAAGCTCCCGAAGAGTCAGTTTTGGCTTGAACAAATAACTTGGGTAAACCTAAAAGTCGAAAACACTGTTCACTTAAACTTGATACGCAAATACACTTAAGCCTAATAACATAACACCATAATCATTGTTAAAAATCCGTCGCCCTTATACATTAAACACGATGATTCAAGAAGAAGCAGAAACTGTCTTGTCGGGGATCGACGAAGTAGAAGACACAGGTGAGGCGAGGCAGGGAGTGCCGCGCACAAGGCACCGAGACAGGTGAGACAGGAGTCCCACTCACGAAACCTCCACCTAAAGGCCCGCACAGGCGGAAGAAATACACCTCAAGCAACACAGGTGTTACAGCGGTCGTTTACAAGGAACAAAGTGCCTCCAACCAGTCCAAGTCCACCGCCAGAGAAGCCGTAAAAAAAGAGTAGCTGCTTCGTAATCCGGAGGATCTGAATCCGGATCGCCCAGTAAAAAAAAAAGAAAAAAAAATCATTCAAGGGTGCGGTAACAATACAAATACAAAAATATCCCATGTTGTAGGAAAAGAAGCATGTTATAATGTGACATACATTGGGGTTATAGTACACTTCAGTAGGTTGCTCTTGAAGTCTTGCTTTCTTATTACATATTTCGGGATTTATTTATATTAGGATGTTGGCATCTTCTTCGAGGGATGGAGATCCTTGGAAGTTTATTTGTTTTAAGACATCCCTGGGATTTCATTTCTTATTGGTGATTCTTGGACATTCATCTGTTATTTGTGCTCCTTGGAAGTCGCAGCTGCAAAGTTTTCCTCCTGTTAAACGTTTCAAACCTTTTGCCCCCAGTTTCCGTTTCCTCGCTGAATGACCTCATAAGTCCCAGCGCTTGGCCTTTGACCTAAATTCCGTATTCTGTTCTGCATTATAGAAGATCCTTGGAAATTCATCTACTGGCTTCTTGGAGAGTATTGCTTTATGCCCTGAAACTCATCTTTTGCCGAATCCTAGGAGATGAGTGCGCTATAGGAGTACTTGGACATTCATAATGGATATTTGGAATAGATCCTTGGAAATTAATCTTTTACTGAATCCTTGGGCATGGTGCTTTACAGGAGATCCCTGGAAATGCATTCGTCTGTTCAGAGAGTCGTGAAATCTGTTTGTTACGGAGTTCCAGCGACACGCGTGTACTATAGAAGATAATTGGGAATCTGTTGGTCATGGAATTTCCCTGAACACTCGTCTGTTACAGATCATTGGATTTTTATTTTGTTATAGATCGTTGCACTTTCGTCCATTATTGAAAGTCCTTGGAATTTTATTTGTAGTGGGAGATCCATGAACATTGTCCGACAAGACCTTTGGGAATTCATTGGAAGATCCTTGGACATTTATTTGATGAAGGAGATAATTTTACAGTTATTTGATATGGGAGAGTCTTGGACATTTGATATGGGACATTTGATATTTGAGATCCTTCAACATTTATTTGATATGAGGGATCATTGAACATTTATTTAATATTTGAATCCTTGGACATTTATTTGATATGGGAGATGCTTGGACATTTATTAAATGTGGGAGATCCTTGAACATTCATTTGATATGGGGAGATCCTTGGACATTTATTTGATATTTGAGAACCTTGGACATTCATTTGATATGGGAGATCCTTGGACATTTATTTGAATTTGAGAACATTGGACATTCATTTGATATGCGAGATCCATGGACATTTATTTGATATTTGAGAACCTTGGACATTCATTTGATATGGGAGATCCATGGACATTTATTTGATATTTGAGAACCTTGGACATTCATTTGATATGGGAGATCCATGGACATTTATTTGATATTTGAGAACCTTGGACATTCATTTGATATGGGAGATCCATGGACATTTATTTGATTTGAGAACCTTGGACATCATTTGATATGGGAGATCCATGGACATTTATTTGATATTTGAGAACCTTAGACATTCATTTGATATGGAGATCCATGGACATTTATTTGAATTTGAGAACCGTGGACATTCATTTGATATGGGAGATCCATGGACATTTATTTGATATTTGCGAACCTTGGACATTCATTTGGTATGGGAGATCCATGGACATTTATTTGATATTTGCGAACCTTGGACGTTCATTTGATATGGGAGATCCGTGGACATTTATTTGATATTTGAGAACCTTGGACGTTCATTTGATATGGGAGATCCATGGACATTTATTTGATATTTGAGAACCTTGGACATTCATTTGATATGGGAGATCCATGGACATTTATTTGATATTTGAGAACCTTGGACATTCATTTGATATGGGAGATCCATGGACATTTATTTGATATTTGAGAACCTTGGACATTCATTTGATATGGGAGATCCATGGACATTTATTTGATATTTGCGAACCTTGGACATTCATTTGGTATGGGAGATCCGTGGACATTTATTTGATATTTGAGAACCTTGGACATTCATTTGTTATGGGAGATCCATGGACATTTATTTGATATTTGGGAACCGTGGACATTCATTTGATATGGGAGATCCATGGACATTTATTTGATATTGGCTGTTTTGAACATTTATTTAATACTGGATGTCCTTCAACATTTATTGGATATGTGGTATCTTTGGACATTTATTTGATATTGGAGATCCTGTTACATTTTGTATATGGTTGATTGTTGGACATTTATTTGATATGGGAGATTCTTGGACATTTATTGGGTATTTGAGATCCTTGAACATTTATTTGATATGGAAAGTCCTTTGACATTTATTTGATACGGGAGATCCTTGGATATTTATTTGATGTGGGAAATCCTTGAACATTTATTTGATATGTGAGACCTTTGACATTTATTTCCACCCTCTGGTAGGGTTGTAGGAATACTACTACCATAGGTCCTGCGTATCATAAAATGCGACTAAAAGGACAGCTGCTATCTTGCAGTTTTTTTAAGTAAAAGGCTAGGCCTATCGCCAACAGCTGCGGAAACTGCTGCCTTGAAGGTGGACTTTTTAGTCAAAGGCGAGGCCCACCGCCAATAACTGTGGTTGATGACAGCAAGAGCATGCTTTTCTAGAAACCCCTTTGCTAAATAATTGATTTATTGATTAATTGTGGGTTTTCTGGCGTCACAACTACCAGGGTCACCGACGCCGTTGCTAAATAATAAACCGTGCCTGATGTTGGAAGGAAAGGCGTTTCAGGCAACCAACCCCTTACTATAGGGATAACGATGGGAAAGAAGAAGATTCTTGGACATTTATTTGATATGGGATATCCTTCAAAAGTTGCCGTTAGCAGGAAATCCTTGAAAATGTGTCTGTTCTTTGAAGAAAATTTGTTTATTGTTGGAGATTCTTCAAGATTTTTGTGTTAATGATGTTTGTAAATGTGACCCACCTTAGAGTTCATAACATCTTTATCCCACGCTGCTGTAGATCCCTGAAATGTTTTTGGTGTTGAAAATCCTTGGTAACTTATTCGTTATTTAGTGTTGTCCACGAATTCCACTGCCTTTAGATAGGTACTTCTCTCCGAGATATAACAAAAAATGCTATTCTGATCTTCATTTGCTCCTTTGCTCTTATGCAATCCAAAGTTGAAACATTTTAAAAGAGTTTGTAAATATACCAAGAGATGAACAGACGCGTGTTCAGACACAAGAACGAACGTTGACATGGCAGACCGACAATGTCATTATGAAGCCATGTTGACAAAATCGTCACGCTTGAAAGGAGCCAGATATCAAGTTCTGTCTCGCAATAAATGTGGGGTTGTCAGTTTTTTTTGTAGAAAGATGAAATTTGAATAAATATAAGCTTAATATATCAGAAACAGTTTCATGACTGAAAACTTCACCACTCTCGACATTCAACATGAGTTGTGGGCGTCGCATCCCAGTGACGTGTACGATGTCAGGCTAAGCACTGTATCCTTCCAGTGGTTTTGTCCTTCGTATTCGGTTGGTCTGCTGTAGTAAGTGTAATGATAGTTTAGATAAGTATATTTGAAGGCAGTACCGCTCTGCCAGCATACCATTCTGCGCGAAATATCTTGCTCATATTCACAAGATTTTATAGAGTCGTGGAGCCTGTTGTAGTCCGATTCATAGACAAAATTATTATTATTATTATTATTATTATTATTATTATTATTATTATTATTATTAAAATATAAAACTAAAGTAATAATATTATGGAAGGGGAAGGCTGGTCTTGTATTCAGTTATTTCCTGCATTAATCGTCATACCCAGGATTAATCGAGTCTATTGATCCTGTGTCATAACAACCTGTTGCTAGGAATAAATAACTACAAGTAGTTAGTGATGGAAAAGCTGTGGTATCGCTGTTGTATCTCCCGCATTCGTTTTCTTGAAAATTATCAGATTGTTTCCAGGTAAGGAAATCTCTCAATTTTATTTTACATTTCCTGTTGGGCAAAGGGACCATATTATTTTTCTTGTGACTGCCTTGCGTGATGAGATTTTTTTCCTAAGGTTATATTTTGTTTGTTATCGAAATCTTTCCCTTTACGTCAACAATAGTGACTAGGATCTTGCTCTTGAAGTTTCACAACGAGCTAATACTCCTCTTGGGGCTCCCGTGAGTGATCAGTCATCCTTCGACGATGAAACGCCAATAACAGTCTTTTCCCATCAACCAAGTTGATTTTTCTTTCTGGAGTTCTTTGTTGAATGACTATCTTTCTTTGGAATTCTGTTCTGCGATCAAAATATTTTTCGTGAGGTGCATTCTGTGATCAGAATCTTTCTTTTGAAGTATATTCTGTGACCCCATACATTTCTCTTGAAATGGATGGAATCCATAATCAGAATCTTCTTTTGAAGCATGAAGTGTACCGTGATGAAAATCCTTTCCTAAGATTCCATAGTTATCAAGCCTGGCCTAAAACATACTGCTGTGCTCAACATGTTCTTCCGTGATGAAATTCGTTCATATGATGTTGTACGGTGGTTAAATTTTCCCCTCGAAACTACATCCTTTGATCAAATCTTTTTTTTTCTCTAGGTAAACAGGTTGATACAAATTGATGTGTTCAGATGACAGCCAGAGACGGAGGGATCTGAGAACCAACCGGCAAAGCTAGAAACTTGTTGGCAAAGTCATTCTACTCCTGTGGTCCTTGAAGCAGCAACAATTATGTTTGTGTTGTTTTCTTAGGAACAGAACGATGTTGTTTTGGAGTGCGAGATCTGGTAACAAATCCCACAAAATCGACTTGAAAAGAAAATTAAACCCATCTCCGATTCCTCTTACGTTAGTGATAAGAGCATCCCGATGTTTCGGTGTTTGTAAAGTGTTCACCCAAAGTAATGACATTATTAAATGTAATGACGTAAATTATGATTATTATTATTGTCATTATTATTACTAGTAGACGTTTTCTTCAGCTTTCGTATGTCGTTTATGCAATCTGCATTGTTTTGTTGTTATAAAGGCACTATTAACGCATGATCATGGATTTTACATAAAATTTTGATAAATGTTACGAAAATGCCCGACTCACCAGTGACCCAGTTGGCAGAATTTCATTCGAATTTTCCCGTCAGCACAAATATGATGCAGCTATTAACACAGGAGCTCGTGCTTCTCGCGAATAAATGTCTAAATCGGGATCGGACCCACGTCTCCCCAGTGAAAGGCAAGGGATTCATAACCTGGGTGAGTTAGTTGGTAGCGCCCTTACCTTTCATTTGAGAGACCTAGGTTCGATCCCGATTTAGAAATCTGTTCACGAGAAGCACGTGCTCATATGTTAATGAGTGCCATCATATTTGTGTTCATGGGAAAATTCGAGTGAAATTGTGCGAACTGTCACTGGTGAGTCGGGAATTTTGGTAAAATTTATTGGTATGTCAGTACAGTACTTTAGGTTCAACTTCTTTTATAACGGTGTGGGTCAGTTTGGAGCACCCTCGCCTTTCATTTGAGACCTGGTTTCGCACTCGATGTGAGTCAGAAATTTATTTGGGTATGTGTGGCACTCGTATGGGTGTAGATTTTGTTCAATTGCTGCTGGTGAATCGTGAAATGCTTCCGAGTATCGAACAGTTTTTACAGAATGCATCTTGTCCGTCCATGTTTATGTGTGTGTGTTTATGTATGTATGTATGTTGTGTATATATGTATGTATTTTAGTGTGATTTTTCTTGAAGGGCCCACTTCTTGAACACCTAGCATACATCCTCATAATTCTATAATAATTCATATGACGTACTAATTCCTATGCAATTTGTAGTTTGTTCAAGTGCACACTAATGGCAAACTGAACATCATAATAAGTTAAAATTATGTGTCTGGAACCTACGTTTTACTGGAATATTCTCTTTCCGTGAAGCCCGCTTGCAGTTTGCAAGTGCTGAAGTCAGTGACAGTCTGTTAAAAAGCGACGTTTTACCGAATCATTGTTCTCGGTCCCGAAGCGAAGGAACATCTTTTAAGTGTAAAGATTAGATTATCACCAAGGATGCCTTATGATTCACATCACACACACTTCCTTTAATTGTTGCCGCTGACATTGTATACGACTGTACTCTCCTCAGCAAATGTTTTGTCGAAACCCGATCTCTTCTTTTTATAAAGTTCAAGACCTTTAGCGTTCTCAGATTAAACAGGCACAGTGTTCTAGTTTTAGCTTCGAACATGTGCAGACAGCACTGGGAAGGAAGAATTCCTCTTAATTTCATGTACTTTCCCGATGATTGGGTCGAATACTTTTGCCTATTTTAATTATAAATGAGATAAGAAACGCAATGGGGACAGGGTTTGGTCGGTGACCTGAAGCCTAAAGGTAAAAATGGAAAATAACTGGAAATACAGAATGAGATACAACGAAAAGGAAAAGAATTTAATGTATGCAGCTAATTTTTGAATTTGCGCGTCTTGGTGGCCCAAATTTAATATTTTGTGCCTACATATAAACACA
>NC_087200.1:147910711-147960711 GCF_015104395.2 Macrobrachium nipponense
AGAAGAGCTGAGAAACCGGAAGATCAGCGTTCCTTGGAGCAACCTCTCCTTTGGGGAAAGAGTAGTCATGGTTGATTCGGCTGCCTAAGGGAGTTCACAACAGAAAATACCCCTTTTAACGATCACACTTACGACCCGTGTGAAGGCACTTGCCAAATGCCTTTGCTGGTTTAAGTCACCTACTCTAAACCAACCCAATCGAGAAAAAACATATTAAAAACAAGAAAGAAGAAAAAGGAAAGACTAGCTTTTTCCCACGGCAGATACCAAACATCATAAGACATGAATTTCAACAGACGCTGTGTACTGTCATTAAATCTCTGCTTGAGCATCGACACCAGGCAATGAGCAAGGAACATTGACCTAAGGAGTGAAACGGTGACATCACTGAAAGCGCGTTGGGCTTCACAGTAAGAAGAGGAAGACGTTAAGGCTGGCTCGAACTAGTGTGATGTGATTTAATGGCTGCTGTTTATGGCCTGGTACAGGCTTTTTCGACCGCGGTTACAAGGGCCTTGTAAATAGCCTGTTAGTCAGTCGGCGGCGCGGAACGAATCCATTTAACACGCACATTGGCTCGGTGGAGAATGCGTGCTTGCCGAGACTCGATTGACGAAAGTAAAAGCAGTCTGAAGTTAGCTAACTTTAGGTGTGGATGTGTTCATTTGGAATGAGGCCGGTTTTTCTTCTTACACTAATCCTAAGCGAAATAGCGATTCGCACAGAATAAAGGTAGAAGTAGGAGAAGTGGCATGTCGGTGTTACGAGACAACAAACAAATGGTTGGCGCACATCTTGATCACAGATCATACGGCTGCTCGACTTTGCTTCTCGTTGTCTCCCGTTCTCTTTTCCATTCTGTTTTGTTTCTTTCTTCTTCCCTACATCATCAGTCACCAAGTGTCTGTTGCTGTCGTTGTTCGGCGGATCATTGGTCACCTATGTCAGTCTGTCTCTCCCTACAAAAGTCGACCAGTAATCCGAAGTATAATTAGCTGTTTAGGTCAACATAAGTAAAAAATGACAAATATGCGCGTGATTTGTTTATCAGCCGCAGGAAAAGTTTTAAAAGGAACGACAGAGTGCCGAGTACTTTCGCGTAATTGCACGGAAGTACTTAGCACTCTGACGTTTCTTTTTAAATTTTTCCGTTGGTCAACGAATGCTTTATGGATGTTATGTTTGTTTAGGAATACCACAATACTTTCGCTATGAGAATAGCAGAGGAGACAACGAAATGGAAAGGTAAGAAAGGATTAATCTCTCTCTCTCTCTCTCTCTCTCTCTCTCTCTCTCTCTCTCTCTCTCTCTCTCTCTCTCTCTCTCTCTCTCTCTCCAACTGGTAAGTAAAGTTCCCAGTCCACCTGCGCAATAAGCACGAAAGATTGTGCAGTTCGAATCTCAAAATTCGAATATCTCGTGTGAATGTGCACACATTGCGGAGGATAAATAGCCCTTCATCCCACGAGATGCTTCTTGTGTCTGGCCTTCTGATAAGTAACGGAATCTATGTAACAAAGACCTCACATTATAGGCCTACGTCTTAACGTTCAAGGCATCCCGCAGCCTACAGTAATTCCACATAATTTCTGGCTTATACTAAAACGTAATTGACTCTCCTCATTCAGTTCCAGAGACTGATCCGCAAAAGGCATCATGTCTGAAAAGGTAAGCCTAGCAAAAACCCTCCCTAATAATTTATATGATAACTAAAGAAGTGTAGCGAGTTGAGGGGTAACCGTAAGAATTAGTAGGGTTTAGGCACGGTCTAACTGTTGTGACTATCTTTTCTCTCTCTCTCTCTCTCTCTCTCTCTCTCTCTCTCTCTCTCTCTCTCTCTCTCTCTCTCTCTCTCTCAGACCGTGGGATTGGTTAACCTTGTCCAGAACTGGTAAGAGGTGGCAGGTGTTGGAATAGACGTTTGTTATGATGCTACTTAAGATTGTATTATGTTTATGGTTGCAGCGACGCTGATGACGATGTTGTCAGCGGCTGCAACCTTGATAGCGCCAATTTAATAGGGTTCCTCTAGCCAACGCTAATGAGTTTATTTCTTTAGCCAGCAATTTAGTCAACACCGTTTTGAAGGCGTTAGCGATAAAATGCTATGATGTGTTGTGACTTGTGATGGGTGTCGTTCTTATCAGAGAAAAGCGTCATCATCATCATTTCAGATTCTTAGTTTTCTTATCAGTGGTGAATGTGTCACTGTTATTCGTTTGTTTCTTTGCCTCGCTGGTAATATGTTTGGAAGTCCTTTGCCTCAGAGGCGGGGGACAATATTAATGAATTCCAAATCATTTTTAAACCTCAAACTAATGGTGTAAAAGAGGAATCTGATTTCATTTTGGTGAAGGTCTGGAACTGTTTGCGGATACAAATTGTAGTCATCGCCAATCCATTGGCCTCTGAATAATTTGCATACTTTCATGAGGTCATTCAGCGCTGAAACTGAAATGGAAGGTCATAAGGTTCGAAAGGTGTGACAGGAGGAAAACCTCAAACCGGTTGCACCATGAATCCGGTGTTAGGAGAGGGTGACAAGTAAGATGGAAGAAAGAGACAATGAACGGAGGTATAGTAAGAGGGATGTCAGATTTGCAGCTGGAGCCGAAACGACGCTGTAGAGAACGGCACTACCTCCCTACGTGGGGATAAGTTAAGGAACCAGTTCCTGGATCGTGGATCCAGAACGGATTTAGTTTTAAAGTCAGTCATGCAACTAAATTTGAAATGTTTCTTTGTGCATTCCAAATTGATTCACCAAAAGTAGGATGCTTTAGATTAAAACTTATTAAGCATAGAGACCATATTATCTTGACTACGAATAGGGGATCTAATCCGGTTCACAATAGGCGAATCATATTTGAAAATGGCAGTATGGTCAGCAGTTTAACTTGGTCAATAGGTCGTTCTATAATTCATGAAAATTGTGTATAGTTCGGTTTTTTCCGGGAATTACTGCAGAACGTTTCATGCTGATGCCAGATCAAGATCATTGATATTATTGAAATTTAGAGACCTGTTCTAAGAGTAATTGATCTGATTCAGAATATTCCGCTGGAATCATTTTAATCAAGGCCTGGTTTACAAATTAGGGAGCATTACCTTATCGTATTTAAAAATCGGAACGGATGAGAATTATATCCCCAAACGAACGAGAGAGAGAGAGAGATAATGGGCAGGCCCGTACCCAGAGTTTTTCAGGGGGGGTTGGGGCCTCGTTTTTCCCAAAGCTGGACCTTTTCTTCTGTAAATGTCATTGCATATATAAGTCTAAACAAGATGAAATACTTGAAAATGTTATTTTAGTTATATATATTAAAAAGAAAAATTGGGTATGCGGTCTATGCTTTTCTACCCGATTAGATGTTATTCAAAGTACTGTCTTTGGTTAACAACATTTTATTTATAATGGTGAAAGTTTGCTCTGAAATTCAAGAATATTTCTTCGGTTTTATGGATTGATTCATTTATTATGTTAACAATAACATGCATATTACTCTATTTCTTGTTATGTTATATGCTTTGACTTGACAAAAAACAATAATTATTTATTACTTTTGTAAGTACAGTCCAATGAAGAGGATAGTCACAGAAAATATGGACTTCCAGATTTTTTTGTTTTTTTTTTGGGGGGGGCGTCGTTCCCTCTGTACAGACCTTGAAAGAGAGAGAGAGAGAGAGAGAGAGAATGATGATGGTAATGATGATGATAGATCGTGACTGACTAAGTACCTACCGCGTTCAACGCGTGACGCTGTTTTTCCGATGAGTCGAGCTCGTCGATTCTTTCTGGTTCGTAAGTGGAAAATAATGCGATGCCGAAATAAGCTGGGAGCTTTTAAAGGAGTCGAGACGTGAGCTATTTGAAGCAAAAACGTAGTTTATCCATCTTTCAGCACCATAAAGGTAAAAGACCAGGGGAGGGGGAGGGGCGGGGGTGGCTGTCATCGGATGTTTCGATGTACAATTAGCGAAAGTTAATTTTGGTGCTGAGATCATAAACAGTTTTCACCAGAGCATCAATCAACTCAGTGAAGTCACTGAAGTCATCACTTTTATTCTGTACAGCATCATTAGACATTAAATCATGAACTAATTTGACCTTTCATGATTAGGTTATAAAAGCTGCGTAAAACTTGCGCTTTAACTTGCGTTTTCTCAAATCATACTATATCTTTTATTGTAGATGCTTTCCTAGTGTATAAGATTATATGAAGTGGTATATTATTGATCATAACGCTTGCTGTAATCAGGCTGCTTGTCTGTTATCTATAAGGCAATCTGGGTTATACAGAGGGAGTTGGGGTTCCTTCAGTTTAAATGATTCTCCGTGTGAATTAAAAGACCTATGTATCCTAGCTTAAAGATTAAAAACATGTATAAAAGTATCATGCGTAATATAAGGGGAGCCAAGTTTAGATCAGACACATGTAATTTCACATTGTTGATACGTGTATTGTCATTTGCACCGAGGAAAAATGATCTGTCGGAGACATACGAATATTTGGCTGCCTACTACTTAATGCGTTGTTTCTGGTTTCTCTATATGTTTATGAATAATGACTCCATTATCAGATGCCTCAGTTCCCTTACATTTATTGATATTAGCGCTTCACAGTCACTAAAAACTAGGATTAGACGGAATTATTTAGGTTCGTGTTTGAAAGGGAAGACGTCAACGAAGTGTAACATTAGAAGGAACTTCTCTGGTAAAGAAGCATTGAAGCTAAGAGGTCACCGCAGGTTAAGATAGACTGATGAGTGACCGGAGGAAAAGGTCACCTAAGGTTGAGATAGTCGGAATAGTTCAGGTAATTGTTCATGGTAAGAAGTCACTAGAAGTTGAGGTTGGACGAAACTGTATGAGTAAGCTTTCAGAGGAAATTGCCTCTGCATTTTAACATTAGACGAAACAGCTCAGGTCAGCATTCACGACTAGAGAAGCTGCCAAAGGTTAAGAGTAGAGAGAACATTCTGGGCTGACGTTTGGTGCATGATGCCCCCTGTTAAGATTAGCGGGACACTTGTTGCAGATTAATAAGACCTATTTACACACATCAGTGCAGTATCAGTTCCTTGTCGGTTCAGTGTGTTTAAAAAAAGGTTAAATTCTTGTTTTTTTGTGTTTCTCCGTGTTGGTGATTTTTACAACACGACCGTGAAAACCCAATAAATATCGGTGGCGACGCGACGGTACTCAGCTTCACTGAACGGAGACGGAACTGACACCGAGAGTGAAAATATGGTACTGCACCGGACATGTGTGAATGCGTCAGGATAAATCCAAATAACGACTTCCCCACTGACACTGAGGAACTGAGTGTACACTGCACTGATGTGTGTAAATCGACCTTTAAGGCCGGGTATTCACGCTCAGGTTTACCTGTCAGTCCACCCACGACCGTTCGACGGATGAACTGTCAGTCTGACAGTCAGCTCGAGGCCATTGCGCTCATTGCCGAGTCTTCGTCGTGACAACAACTATATGGCAGGCTATTGAAACCCCCGCGGGGTAATAAGGAGTTGGAGCTACAAAGATAAGGTGCTGCGGCAATTTATTCAAAATAGGAAAGAAGCAAAAAGGCGTAACAGAGTATGGTCTAAATATTGCCTATGAAAGGGAGATGTCTATACCCATACAATATTAATGAATAAGGTTAAATTAAACCTGGGGGTTGGTTCAGTTATTTATGTAATAGACCGTGAAGCCTACTTTCACTAGTAACGCTTTTCATAAAGAGGCTGGACACTGACCTAGGCTATACCAAATTGTATTTATCACATGGAAATAGTTTTTATTTATTATACATGATTTGGACTCGGAACGATCTACAAATAGCACTGCATGGTCTAACAGTGAAATGAATGAGGCCTACACATAGTTTATTTATATTCTGGTCCGAGCTGCTGAGATCCTTCTCAGGCAAAGTCCAGTGCCGAACTGTCATTAAATCGTTGGTTACCCTTAAGTCCACACGTGCGATCACCTGTCAGACGGTCGAAAGAACTTGAGGTAATTCCATCAGTTCATCAGTTCTGGTGAGCGGACTGACTCTGCCCACAAACTGTCGTCCACACCAAGGCCAATACGTTTTAACGGCAGCTTCGATGAGCTGACAACAGATAAACCTGTGCGTTCATGGAATACCCGGCCTAAGAAAAGAATCACAGACTGAAAAGTTTCGGGACAACGTTCAGGCCAAGAAGTTACCTGTACCAAAGGATAAGATGAGACGGGACAGATCGGGTACACTTTCAATGTGAGGATTTCCAAAGGCGGAGATTGATGAAGGAAAGAAGTCGGCAAAGATAAAGATTAAACGTAATAGTTGCGCTGAAATATGTAGAGCAGGAAGTCACCAAACGTAGAATTTGCCTGAACTGTGTTGGCACATCTTAGCCATGGATAGCGTTAATTATTCTAGTGTTTTCAATTTTGTTTTGTAGCCTTTTACCGATCCATGGTTTTGCATGTGGTCATATATTTATTACTTATTCTGATACGCGTGTGAATGCATATATCAGCTTGCAAGTGTACATCTTTGTACGTAAGTTCACACATTACCTGTAAGATCAACTTTCTGGCGTATGATACTGAAGAACATTTTTTGTGAGATATATCCTGAGATAATGAAGAAGTGGCGATAACTTGGACTTGCCCTCCACATTACACTGGGGAGAACGGAACGTGCCAGCTAGGTAGGCTTCGTATAGACATCAGAAGAATAGGAAGAACCAGACAAACTTTGGTTAGACTATGAAACGGGGGGGGGCTACGGGTGGGTGGAGGTTTGTGGAAGTCAAAGCACAGGAAAGTCACCAGCGGGGGGAATTCACAGAGATCCTTTTCGTCGAATGGCGTTGAAGGAAGGTTATGATGATAATTACCTGGGATATACTTAAATTTGAATTGGAGTGATGCTACTTCTTAGCAGTTTACATGGTATTTTAATAGTAGCAATATGCTCATTCATTAGTTAGCATCTGTGCTTGTTTATGGGTATAGTTTTTCACTGACTTTCCGGCCTTACCGTAACTCAGTACTGATTGCACCAAAGTTTTAAAGTCTGTTGCAAGTTGCAAGGGAGACCTGATTGAAGAAAGGGTGACTCCCCCAGTCCTACACGGTAAGAGTGCCTCCGCGACCGTTGAAGCTAATTCTTATATATTTAAGATAATATTTGTTGATTTATTTATCTGTTGTTTGGGTGTTCTATATTTAAGATAATATTTGTTGATTTATTTATCTGTTGTTTGGGTGTTCTCTGAAAGCTTAGCAGAACGCATTGCCTTTAGTATCATCATATGTGCATGTCTTTAATAATGGTTTATCCCAGCGTCTATTAATGGACACACGATATTTTATATTCATTGCTGAAGTAACTGACAACCGATACGCTCTATCTGTCTAGTGGCATAAACCCCCCCCCCCCCCCCCCCCCCCCCACACACACACACACACACACACACACACACACACACACACACACACACATATATATATATATATATATATATATATATATATATATATATATATATATATATATATATAATAAACTGAATCACGAAAGTTTGGAACGTGAAAATGTATAAATAAAGGTATAAGCCACGAGGGGAAATGAAACACTGAAGTCAGCCTGCCAAGTAAAGGACGTTGAGTCGAAAGATCTTGTAACTGCTTCAGTGTTTCACTTTCCTTCGTGGCTTATATATATATGTATGTATGTATGTATGTATATGCGTATTTTTTGCTTGGCTGGTGAATGTTTATAAGTTATGTAGATAGTTTTTTTTTTTTTTAACCTTTAACCTCATCTACTGTTATTATTACTGTAGATTATTGCTATTATTACTTTAAGAAGTTTTCAGAGAGAGAGAGAGAGAGAGAGAGAGAGAGAGAGAATTGTCTTGGAAAGAGGGCGCTACAAAACGATTCCGTCTGTTCCTCTCTAATCCGAAATACCGCCCAGATCCTATCCTACTAAGGTTCCTTTTAAACCCTTTCACGAGGTCTGAGGATTAAGCAATTGGGAAGAAAACAAGGTCTGCGAGGGTTAAGTATCTCGACAAAAACGTCAAGCGACGATCGTAACCTCCATAGGTACAAGTTTTCTCGCCATAAGAAGTTTTACTTTCTGGAGGCGTTGCATAAAGTTCTTGGAAGCGTTTTTTGCTACACAATTCCCTCTCTCATTATGTTTAACAGTTGTTGACTCTTAAGATGTGTTATGTTTGCAGGAATTACATATTCGGGAATACACAGTATACATGTATATATATATATATATATATATATATTATATATATATATATATATATATACACATTACGTTTATATTATATTGGCCGCCATCTGGCAAGGACCCGTGATGGCATAGCTAAAACCAATGAACTAACAACCATTATTATAAAGGATAGAAGTAAAATAAGGATATCATCACCATGATGAATGCTAATGGACTGTGTTTCACTTTGCATTCCCGAGTACAACTTGATTCATTGGAGATTATGCATTGCAGCAATTTTAGCTGGGGTTCTATTTTCCATTATGATTGCGTTTGCGAAACTTTTTGATTGTGGTGTCTCTTTCGAGCTTGCCATTGTAATTGTCAAAGATATTCTAGAGTATTATCCTTTAAAAAATAGAAATAAGAAAATAAATTTACATAAAGTACGGGCTTGCAATGCTAATACTATTGATAATCGAAAATATCAACCATGCATGCGATGAAAAGTTTGTAAGTAAAAACGGAGAGAGAACTATGCCAAACCAGTATGTAACCAAGAAGAGACCAAAGACCTTAAGAGTGTCAGGAGGTCAAGACAGCCGAGAGGAGACAGGTCACCTTCTATTTCTGAGAGATTTATTTCCCTCTCCCAATCGCAGATAAAAGCCACTCCCTGTGCATAGACCTCCTGACCCCGGGCGTCTCTTCCGGTCTTTTGGCATCAAGGTCCAAGGATGCGTCGGGCACGAATGCCCCGCCATGCGCGGGATACATGCCACCACCAAGCTCCATAGACCCTGATACATACCACAAGGGCATATATACAACTCGGGCTTTTGATGTTGATCGTCTTGGTAGATGCTATCTCCCTGCCGCCATTGTTGCTGCTTGGTTATGTGTGGCTTCTCTTTCTCCTGTTTTTTCTTTCTTTTTTCTGTATCCTTTTTTATGTCTTGTTCGAAATGTGTGGGAGTGGCGGAGAGGCTGACGCCTGGTTGTGTGGATCTCGTGTTTCGTTGCAACTCTCTCTTCTCTTTCTCCCTCTACACAAACGCTCCAATGGCTAATGCCTGATTTATGCAGGAATACTCTCTCTCTCTCTCTCTCTCTCTCTCTCTCTCTCTCTCTCTCTCTCTCTCTCTCTCTATATATATATATATATATATATATATATATATATATATATATATATAAACAGACGATTAGCAGGGTAGATGACACATTATAATATGACACACTCATAAATGAACATGACCAGGAAGGAGGCGAAGCATTGAAGGCGCTAGGATATTGCATGTTATTAATGCAGTGTCAAGAGACATGAAGGCTAACGTTAAGCAAGAGGAGCGCACTCGGATCCTTTACTCTACCTGGATGGGAAAGTCCGATGTTAAGGGTAGATGGCTGCAGATGTCCTTAAGAGATTATCTGCAGTCTTCTGCCGTCAGATTTTTTCGCTTGTTTCTTCTATTTCCTTTCCAGTCTCTTCTTCCATTCGATCTGTCTGTGGCTGGGCTGTAATGTGCAGGCTGTCGGTGCCTCATGTTTTAACCTTTTCTTCCATATATGTGGATTAGTGTGTGTGTGTGTATATATATATATATATATGTGTGTGTGTATTAGTGGTATTATATATTTTATATATATTATATTATATATATATAAATATCTATATATATATATAATGTTTAAAAAATATTTTGCTTGTGTGTGCGCGTGCATGTCCATCTTTTCCCTCAAAATGGTTGGCTACATATTGTCAAAATTGTTTAGATTATGCAACCTTTTTATAAACAATATACTACTAATGCTATTTATTGCAGCTCGCAAGGTCTTCAATCTTTAGGGTAAAATGCCAATTTTAGTTTTGCGGCCGTCTATTTTCGTAACTTAAAATAAATGCAATATGCTTATGCGCTTTGTGTCTCAGCCCCCAAAGCTGCCAATGGCTGATCTGTCAACTTTGGTTTGCTTCTTCATCTCTTGCTTTCTTATCGGTTTTAATCAGAACAATGGCAAACACTGTTATTTTCACATAATCTGCCCATCTACGATCTCGGTGATTAGGAATTAGATTCTAATGCTTGTCTGATTATTTATTTATTTTATTTTCTTCATAATTGGTTTATCTTACTCTTATGTTCTTAATTCATATCATTTGCTAGACTAATCTGTATGTCAATTGCACGATAGTTATTATATCATTATATATAATAATATTATATTGGGTTTGGTATACCAGTGGACTAGATCTTGAACTGCTATAAAGGTAGTTGAGACGAACAGGTTGTGTAGTATATGTTGTGTCAGATGAATAATCGGAAGGTCAAGAAATGTAGAGATGCGTAAATGTGATTATTTCAGGTGGTTCGGTCATGTGGAAATAGTGGACCGCGATATGACGGTGGAAGCCTGTCAATCGGAAGTATTAGGGGGGAGGAGAGATACGCGCTGATATAAAGTGCTCGGTAGATGGGCTTAAAGAGCTATTGGAAAGCAAGGGCCTTAATACTCAAAGAACGAGAGTGCGTGGGAGATAGTGTTAGTGATGCAGCGTGTGTAGGGGTTCTGCGTACTACTGATGAGCATTCTGGGTTGGTGTGCGAAAGAGGATAATGATGTGGAAGTTGTTTGCGCAGATTGTTTCATGCAAGGTTCAGTGATTAAAGTGCTACGCAAGTGTCGGCGGCAGTTGAATGTTTGCTTCTCAGGAGCCCCCCCGTATCAGAGGAAAGTATATTATATATATGTGTGTGTATGTTTGTTCATATATTATGTGTGTTTAAGTGTATATCTGTGTGTGCTGGCAACGTACCGCAAAGCAGTTTTTCTTCGGTGTGGTCGTTCCTTGTCTTGGTGAAAGGAAATGATAAATGCTTACTTCTTTAGCATTTGTACCTTGCGTTCTCTGATCTCGACTAGTACCATAAGCCCTTTCATCACAAAGCCGCCTACAGTCCTTAACGTGGGTACGTTGAATGGTTTTGGCCTGCACAGTCTAGCCTGAACCATGAGTACGAATACGCGCGCGCGCGGGCAAAGTTTCGTTTAGGGAAAGTGGCTTTAAGAGATATGCATATCTAGAATAAAGGCAGTTTTCTTGTGGTGTTCTTTGAATGAGTATTATGAATGGAGACTAATTCGGGTCAGATAACGAATTTGCCTTTCATAACACAGGATGACGCTAATGAAAATGAGGACGATGGCCACTTATTTATCTATGCATACTTTCACGTGTTCAATTAATTTTCTATTTATTTGGCCAAGGTTAATTAATACATAGTCAATGTTGACACTGAAAAGTCTGAACTCGATTTACGATAAAAACTGACACGAAATGATTTTGCCATTCATTGTACATATATACTGCATAATGTCTAACAAATATGAAAGAGTACAGTCTTTTCCTCTGTATAACTTCATCTGCTGCTGTGTGAATTTCGTGAAAAAAAAGCTTTAATCAAAGGAATGAAATAAGGCATAAATACTAATTTCTGTCTTTAAATGAGGAGAATGTTTCTGCTTTCTGTTTAGGCGCAATTAGCAAATAGTCTTTATAAATGTCATAGAAAGTCAGGTCACGTTTAGAGAAGGTTGACAATGTCGTGATATTTATGCATCTGTTGTGTTGCATATCAAGCAAATGATGATAAACAAAATGACAGATCGAGGGATCTTCGGACAAAAGTTTTATTGGGTCACAGGCGTCGATTGAATGAAGGAAGGAAGGAAGGAACGATCGAAAACTCGAATGTCTTGAATATTCGTTGTTAGAAAAGGGTTGAGAGCCGCGTGTTCTGCTTCTCCCCTGAAGAATAGGAATCGAAAGTCAGGACAGAAGGATCGGACCTAAAACATGAACGCCAACTATTGTCATCTATCTATCAATGAGTAAAGCGTGTTTTGCTCTTCACTCAAAAGCAGTTACAAATTTGGCTCCTAGTGAGAAATGTCATTGATTCAAGTCAGGGCACGTCAATGGCCAAGTGGAAAGGCACGCGTTAAATAAAAGGTCAGTGAGCCGACATCACTTTTGTCATCATCCTTGATGAAAGGGGCAGAAAAATGACCAACGTCGTATTCACAATTACAAGCGAAAGGAAGAAGAAGGAGCCCCGTGTCGAACGCTATGTTGTTTTCCATTTTTCTTTGTTTTGAATTTTTTTTTTTAATCATTCTTCTCAAGAAATATTTAGAAATATGGGTGACGGATTTACAGTACCCTCGATTCGAGAAAATGTGTAAGGGGATGAAAAGGCTTTTCGCTAAATACATCTCTGGAAAATGACTTCGAAAAACAAACGACTGTCGACAACAAACGGGCCACCTAGAATCAAACGACTGTCGATAAAGGAAAACTCTTCGTTGAGAGCTCCAACAGAAAACGGGGTACCCAAAATCAATACAGGGCTAAAAATAGCAAGACAAAAGAAGGCACGAAGGCAGCAACGCCACACAAACAAAGCAGGAACTTAACAGAGAAGGGGCCAAAGGTGTCAAGTGGCGACAAAAAAGTAATCCGAACAAGAACATGACGGTGGCGAGAACGACCTGATTTGGAGGGACAACGTTTATAATGAAAAAGAGGAAGGCGCGGCGGCTTCATTCTGAACACGACGAAGACACTGAGCACCGTGTTTTGGAAACACGTCATCATCTCGTGGTAATAGGAACAGCAAAGAGAGAGAGAGAGAGGGAGAGATAAGATTTTAAGGCGACGAATAGAATAAAAGGAAATGCAAATAGTACAAATGCTGCAGTCAAATATAAGGCATTTCCACCAACTTACGGCTGGAGAGAGAGAGAGAGAGAGAGAGAGAGAGAGAGAGAGAGAGAGATGAGATGATGATGATGATGAAAACTTCCACTGAAAATTTAGAAAAGATAAATACCGATAACAAAACAGATACAGCCTGGTAAAATACGAAATCTTAACTTCAAATGACGAAAAAATCAGCAGAAGTACAGTCTACATTTTCAGACTTATGACTCATGAACAGGATCAAAAGACAGGCGTTATGTCCAATTTGTAGAGAGACTTTTACGACGGTCGTAAAACGAAAGAAAACTGAAAAAATAGCATAACTTGGGTAAGGAAAAAGACATTAAGTCATTCGACCAATGCAGAAAGTCGGTCACCGGAGAGAGTGAGGAACAAACAAACGCTGATGAAGAAGAATGTGTATGAATGACCCTTTTGGCATCACCTATAATTTGCATATTTGTATATGAAACACCGTGGCTCCCTCCTTCACCCCTTGGACTATGCCCCCTGCCACCTCCCACCAACACACACACACCTCCCAGATCCAGTTTCTTTGCGAGTTGCGTGCGGTGGATTTGGGTGCGTCTGGCCAGGGCGTCTGGGATCCAAAAGGTGAGTCGGTCTAGCCTGCTGCTCCTCCAGTGGTGGTCCTCTTGACGTTCGGTGCATTATGACCACCGCGCATAATAAACATGGAAATAGTTCTCTTCTCGTTTTTATCCCAGTATTTTTGTTTCTCTTCTTAGATGTTGCTGTGGTTGTAGCGTTTGTTTCCAATCGGATTTGTGGGTGTTTCTTGATTTTTAGATCTTGATTGACTTAGTCTCGTTAGAATCGCAGTTCTATTTATGTATTTTCCTTTATGCGAATATTGCATGTAATTTATTACCGTTGTGTTTTATATGAATATCACAGATCGTATATTTCCGTAAACTATTACAAAATGTGTACCATATATAGTTCTTATTTCAAATGAGTATCCCTAAGCGATTATAAAATGAGTATATAGTTCTTATTTCACACGGATATCATAGGTCGTATGTTTCCCTAATCTATTATAAAATGTGCATTACTTCTGACTTTGCCTTGGTTGCAGTTATAAGACTGATGGATCTTATTTTTCTTTAGGTCTCTTTAAGGATTTGCTTGTCTTTATTAGCTTGCATTGTTGATGTCAATACTGTGAATCTTATACTGTCAGTTGCAAGAATTGATGAATTCATATTGTCGTAGTCTGATGTGGAAACTCGAAATCTTACATTTCCTTATCCTGTTGTAAGATTTGCTCCAAGAAGTGCCGGTCTTATATTACCTCAGTCTTTGATTAGAAAAGCATATCTTGAGTTGCTCTAGTCAATGTTAGAAGATTTAAATCTCATATTGATTCAAGCAACGAGGCATGTCTGAGAAAGCAAACATTAAAGAAGGTGATTCATATACCGCCCCTCTCGTATCACGAGCCAAAAATGCACTTTTCCTACATGCTCATGAAGTAAGGTCAATGAACGCTCAGGACCGCATTGACTATTTAAGTTTGCGTCTCATAGATATTAATTTTTGTTATCTTTTCTGTTCGTTACGTTGTTTAATTTGGTAGGAATAAGATAAGAAATAAAACAACAAAATTGCCTCTTTATCTCACGACAAAAACCTGATCGTGTTTCTCCAATTAAGTCTCTCTCACTCTCTGATTAGCACCGATAACCTAGAAATAGCACGTTTTGAATACAACCTGAACGTAAACCTGAAACTGCACCTGAGATTATCTCTCGACACTTCACCTGAGGTCACGTCTCGAAGACATAAACAAACATCCACTCAGATCTGATTATACAACAATGCTTGGAACAGCTGACATCTGAACTGTGCACAGAGTAAGAAGGTCCTCTGGTCGATGGAATTAAATTCAAGCTGAAGAAGTGGGTCACCGAAGTGTTTATGATATCTTGAGCGAATCGTATGTTGTTGGAGTCTCCCGAGTGTCCCTCTGGTAATAAATACTGCGCCCAGTGACACAGATTCGTCAAAGACGCCTTGTTAATCGATAGCAACGCCAATTAGAACCGTGCTCGTGGGTGTTATATTTGCGGGATCTTTTGCTGATCACATGCGGATGAGAACTTGAGGTAATCGCCAAAGGCTCTGTTTTGCGAATCAGGGTAATTGAACCAAGAAAGAAAGAAAAAGAAAAGAAGATACCAGATGCATGAAAGAGGAAGAAAAGGAGTACCACTTAAAGAATAGTTTATGGAGCCTGAAAGAGGCACGTGTGTGATGTTCAGTAGAGTGAGGTCTGGAATAAAGGATTGCAGAAGAACCGACCGACCAACTGAATGCTTCTGCCCTGAGAGGCAACACCTCCTATCCGTAGATCCTACACTAAAACTATTCATACGGCCTGACTGTCTTTGGCTGACAGGACGACTGGTCTTGTATGAACGTCCGTATATTGTTTGGTTTAATTTGCAAATCTGATATGATCGTGATCTGTGCCACAGCCTGACGACTTAATCCCAAGAAATCCCAGCTCGCATCAATCTCCTCCTTGTTAGACCACCCTTATTTGGCGATGTTTCCCAGAGGAGAGGAGATAAAATTAATGAGGAGTCCAGTGTTCAGCGCCCAGAAAACAAGGTCAAGGTTTAATATTTGTCTGAAATTTAGTAATAAGAGAGCAAGTCTTTTACGTCACTCATCAGGAACATATAGTATCTGTTGGTCCCATTCATTAGAAATATCTGTCTTTTTAATAGGCATAGTGACCTCTTAGCTTCCGGAGTTCCTCACATTTTCAGATACCTTATGCGCTGAAAACCTTGTATCCGAAGGGAAATAAGTGAAGAAGGTATTCCTTTTCTTGTGGGATTCAAACCCAAACTTGGTAGGGGAAGTGAGGTTACTGCACAGCCATTGTGGTGCTTCATTTATTTCGGGAAAACATTTTCAGTACACTTTCCACGCTGAGTTTTCAATTTCATGGGATTTATGCAGTCTGTTCAGTGATGGAACTTTTATTATGCCATGAAATTGTTACCAGACAATGTGTGATCATAGTATTGTGGCAGTGGGATCTAGGCAACTACAATTGCATTAGTTCTTGGTTATTTACATCCTCATCCCTCTGTATCTCCGTCTCTCTCTGGTTTGACCCAGCCGAAGATTTTCCCTGAAACCATCGTTTCTTTGTGGATCTAAAATAGTTTTTTTTTGGTGCAGGTGGTTGAAAATTTTGTCTCAGCTCGAGAAAAGATAGAATATATATATATATATATATATATATATATATATATATATATATATATATAAAGTCATATCACATTTCCGTGTTCATATACATATATGAGCTACAATGTCTTTAATATCTAATTCGCTCTAACCTCGGAATTAATATATTTTCATATATGCTTACCGAAGGGGGAATCTCGACTTGCCTGGACCAGGGCGCGAACCCATGGACCTTTCAAATTCAGGAACTAGTGAATTTCTTTTTACCGCTAACCACTCGCTGGTGTAGTAGGTAAAAAGCTTCACTGACGTTCCGGGATTGAAAGGATCATGTTTCGCGCCCTGGCAGGCAGTCTATTATCGAGAAAAAATTATTCTTTCGGTTAAGCATATAGAAAAGATATTAATTCCGAGGTGAGCGGGAATAGATATACCCAAAGGAAAGTATAACCTGGTAAAAGTATTATTATTAGAATCGTTGACTTGACCACTGTAGAAGAACTTATATTATCATTTATATTTTCCCGTGGGTGTGATTTTCCTGATGTATAGTGAGTCTGATATTATGTGATACAGTGATGTTTGTCACACACAAAACACAGCACACACACTATATATATATATATATATATATATATATACATACATATATATATATATATATATATATATATATATATATATATATATATATATATATATTATATTGACAAAGGAGGGCATCAAAACATCAAGGTTGAAACCAATCCGGAGATATTCATCAGATTATCTCTCCGGCATCAATTAAGAGAGCCGTCCATCGAACAGACGACCCTCTTATCACCTCATTAGCAACACAAGTGAGGCCGAAATCACCTGCGAAGAGGGAAATTAATCTGGCGACACAAAGGGCTGCCTGTGGTCGTAAACGGGATCAATGTGGCGAAAGACTACAAGACGACACTCACTGGTTAATAAGATCGTGGCGTTGAATCGTTATTTGTGACCCTGAGGGAGAATGGAGCTTTTGAGAAGACTGGGTGATGGGGCTACTCACCGCTGACACTCACTTGTATTCTTTTGTGTGTGTAGCACTAGCAAGTCTATCGATGTGAATATATATTGTTTACAACTGCAGTAGGTGTATGTCAGCGTATGTTTTCGATGTATATGTGAACACATGTATGCATACACTTCATATATATATATTATATATATATATATATATATATATATGTTGTCTGTCTTTTGTGTACCTTCATATTTAATTTAGAGAGATTTACTTATTTGTCTGTTTACCTTCTTACATACTTACGTGATTTCGAATGGTAAACGTTCAAAGAACATTTATTCCTCTACCCAATCACACATCAAACCGTAACGAGTGGAAATGGTCAAATCATATATATTGATCGATCTGTCTCTGTGTGGTTTCGAAGCAAAAAATTTTAGGTAATAGAATGCATTTTTTTTAATGTGGCCTTTGACATTGTGCATTCCCGTTATTGGACAAGATGGCTCTTAATGTCATCAATAGTCCCTGTGGGTATTCCTTTATGAAGAGCCTCTTTGTGGTCACTGAGTCACGTCACGAATTTTGGGTCAGTAGATATTTGTGGGTGCAAAGTTCTCATTGGGAGGTCCAGCTTATTGTTGTCCTGGAGTGAATATGTGAGAACAGGAGGTTTCAACTCTAAAACAGTAAGATAGTTTGGGTCGCTTGCATACGCCTCTCTTTGTTTATTATTATATATATATTTGGTTTGTGTTTGCACGCCTAACTCTCGTGCACGTAAATATGCGAATATCTGAAGAGTAATTGTGTATAAATGAAGTGTTGTGTGTTTATGCTTAACTGTCGTATTGTCATTCACTAGTAGACTATATTTCACTTATATTCAGGTTACTTACGCTTGAGTCGCTGTTATTTGCATGCGTTTAAACTTGTATGTGTTGCTATTTTATTAAGATATTTTCAATATATGATGCAATATGCTTTAAGTGGTTATATGTGCAGCTATCGTTTGTAAAGTACAACTTTTGTACTGAAATTTCATTAACACTTTGGCAGTTTGTATGATCCGAGGAGGTAACTTCTGTGTCTTGTTTATTTGGGATGACATGGCCTACATTTCCCACATTCCCCAGGGAATCGATCCCGAATGTCTCACTCGTGAGGCTAGGTTTGTGAAGCTTGTTTTCCAGGACATGGAGAGAGAATAGAAAGTCCGTCGTTACTGCTACATTCATACTTTTAACTGCTAAATCAGGATGAACCTTATGTGCAGAAATTTCCCTTAAAGCTGGGCACCATGTTCAGCTGCTAGATTTAGAAGGCCCACCAGAAGCGCTTCAAACCACCATTAGCCCACTTCCCCATTCAGCTGTCTGTCTATCTTACGGCAGCTTTCTTGCTTCTAGGATTGCTCGTCGTTCGTTTTAGATGAATGAATGCCAGGGGCTCTCGCTCTAGGGCAGTCCATAGTTCCTGGTTATGGAAGCAATTCCATTCATATCTCTATGTAGAGTTAGGTAAGTAGTACGTAATTATACCCTTTGAATTATCCCGACACGCTAGATGACAAATTTTGCAACAACCAAATCAAAATAAAAAGAAAGTAACACGGAAGAGCGTAGGAGAGAGGAAAAAAATTGGAAATCAATAGCGCAAAATAGAGTCGATTGACTCCAGTAACATAATCACGAGTGACTGATACCCAAGAAATAAATTTTTTGGTACATTAACAAAACAAATGATCTTGAGAGAAAATCTTCAGCAATTGTTATCAAAACGAGTGTATCGGCGAGTCGAACACTATCGTACATCCTGATGAGAGACCTGTCTCGCCAAGCAGTAGTGGATCAGGTACCACCGTAACTCTTACGCAAGATGACGAATGCGCTGCTGCTGCTGTACGGAATTTCTTCGAAAGGCTGTTTTTGCATCTGGCTTAATTATTGGATCATGATTTAACAATCGTACCTTTGGTATATCATTCATTTTGTAATTCACGAAACAAGATTCCAAATTAGAGCAGCGCCAGCATAACGCAACCATTTAGATCGTAGGGCACCATTGATAAGTAGGATTGTAAGTTTTTGCTAAGAATCTGCATTCATCATTTTTATCGAGCATTTTGATGAAACACAGAGGTGTCACGTACGGATGTTGCGTTAGCTCGAACTACTCTGTTCAGATCTGATGAAAGGAGCAACAAAATTCTGTCTCCATCATCATCAGCGTCATCAGACGACACAATGATGTCTGTCAGCCAAAGGGCTCGAGTCAGATCACGATTCAGTAGATGTCAAGTTGCTCATTAGAAGTTTTACAGATCGTTTCTCATAAATATACCAATAACTTGTACAACTATTTGATTTCTACTAGAAATGAAATACTTTTGACATCCTCTTCGATAGATAGATGTGAGATCGTTGACTACTTTTCTAACGTTTTTGTGTTAAATTTGTATTCCATATGGCACATGATATTGCGAACGTCTATCAGAAGAGAGAGAGAGAGAGAGAAAATAAGGGTTTTAGCTACTCACGTCTGTTGGGAGCATTGGATTTCCTGTTGGTGGGATACTTGGGCGCCCTGCCTCCTTTGTTATGGATTCGTCTGACGTTGGTCCAGTTGTTCTTCTTGGGGGAATGACGAGAGGTGGAGTTCGCCCTGTTGTAATTTCGGTTCCTCCTCACGTTGCTGTTCTGGTGCCATTTGGACGCCCCCGCGTACCCTTCGTAATTCATCAGAAGTGAATCGTATTCGTCTTCGTCGTCATCATCAAAGAAAATCCGTTTGTGTGTCTTCTTCTTTCCGTTAGAATCGTCATCGTTGCCCGCCAACAAATGGTCGCTTGTATCCTCGACCTCAACCTCAGCCGGTAGGTGGTTGTTCGTGCGAGCAGTGCCATTCCTGTTGGCGTTCCGTGGTCTCACGTCAATGAAGCTTCCAGGTAATTCAAACCTGAGGGGGACGGTGACGGGCAGGGTGTAATGCGAGGACAGGGAACGACTGATGAAGCCCGCCATGAAAACTACCAACAACGCCAACCTGAAGAGCATTTTTGATCTGGTGTTTCTGAGGCGATCATATCCACATCTTCAGAGGGTGACTGATTGCGGCGTCCATATCGGAGGGTATTTGGACTGAATTCCCTGACTTCATTATAACTTTATGCTGTTTTCCAGAGGGAAATCATCGCCCGAGAGAAGAATGTTTTTACCTCGTTTCTCAGCGCACCTCTCTCAAGTAATATCTTTCTTTCTCTTGCATCTCTGTCTCCTTCGGTGTTCTCAGGGGTCACCAGCCGAGACCCACAGATACTGCAGGAGTCTCTCTGGAATGAAAAAGAAAATAAATGGAAAATGTTAATATCGGGTCATATTGCAGACAGGAGGTAACCATTTCACACAATATCACACAAGAATTGTAAATTATAAACAGGATAATAACCAAAAGAAGTTGGCAGACTCAAGGATAATATACAGCAAGTGACGCAATCGCAAATGCGCATTATTGGCACAAGATGTTTTGCATATTTTTGCACGGCATAAATGTATTCATAGATAAGTATTTACGTCTCTCTCTCTCTCTCTCTCTCTATATCTCTCTATCTCTCTCTATCTATATATATATATATATATATATATATATATATATATATATATATGTGTGTGTGTGTGTGTGTGTGTGTGTGTGTTTGTGTGTAAAAACGAGAGAGAGAGTCCTAGAGTTTGAAGACAGTCAAGTAGAAACAAAATGAAAGTGACGGTAGGAAAAGGAAAGGCACATGTAGGAGAGAGGCCAAGAACATAGAGTTTTCGGTCAGCCTCAACAAGCGGACGGGACACAAAGCAGCATTCCTCCATCTCCAGACAGACGAGCGTGCACGCGCATGGACGAACAAACTCGGGCATGGAGTGTACAGCGGCGTCTTGTTTGTAGAGGGATTTGGAAGACAGAGGTGGGCGGTGGGAGGCTGGTTGCTCCTCCTGGTTAAGATATATTCAGTGGGTGGGGACGACAGGTGGATTGAGCGAGTGGGCGAATGGAAGAAGCAAAGTGGGTTCTCGAAATAAAAAATACTACTTACAGAAACGTCAGGAGGTCTTTGCATCATCATCGCTGCCATATTGGAAAAAATATATATAACGTGAACCATCGAATTAGAATTTCTTTGTACAAAAATGTGAAATGCGGCCCAGAGGTAAAATATCTTGTAGGCAACAACGCAAAATTGCACAATAAGCGGAAAATATTACCATCTCCAAAAAATACTGCCCATCAAATAAAATAGCCTTTGGACAGTTAAGGCAAAATACCAGCCTCCCCCCCAAAAAAAGTAAAAAATGCAACTGTGAAAATAAAAATGGCAACAAGAAACGCAAGACCCTTCAACTGGAAAGCCCTGATACGAGAAGGCAAGAAAAGATTCCCTCAAATCGAATGGTTTGTTGTGCAGATGCTAAATATGACTTTTCAAATTAAACACCTCAAATTTCAAACAGCATTAAGAGCGTTTGAAAAAGAAACGCTAAAGGATGACCCCTCGAATGAAGTGTCATTTAAGAATTGTCAGAAAGGACCCTTCTACGTCAAAATGTGACGTGAAAAATACCAAACGGTCTCGTGTAAATACAGTAATGGGCATA
Organism: Macrobrachium nipponense; assembly: GCF_015104395.2. Taxonomy (NCBI): domain Eukaryota; kingdom Metazoa; phylum Arthropoda; class Malacostraca; order Decapoda; family Palaemonidae; genus Macrobrachium; species Macrobrachium nipponense. The sequence goes on from NC_087200.1 coordinate 147,932,576, forward strand.
CAAAGAGATCTCTGAACTTCTCGATACCTACGGTTTGTTTTTGCTAACCTTTTTGAGTATGAATCTGTGAAATAATGAAACTAGCATCGCCTTAACGGTTCGAACCTGGGTCAGGAAGAGCAGGGCTCCAGCACCGACTCATCATTGCTATCACGAATGATTCTTGGAAAAAGAAAAAGAAAAATTTTTTTTACCACGTCACTGTGACTTTCGAAAATCGTTTTAACGGACTCGTCTGAGGGACTCTAGAGGAACGTCTTAAGGACTTTTAAATGAACGAGGTCGGATCCACGATCGAGTAATGAGGAAGTTGTCGTTTGGAGGAGGAAGTTTAACGATAGGGTTGGTTGGGTCCTCCCCGAGTCGGTTTGCCTTGCCAGTATGCAAATTTGAAGGGGAAGTCGTCGTGATATAAAACGCACCGTTGGATAGTCGACGGAGAAAATGTTAGTGATGTGCGAAGAAGAATAGTCGAAGAAGATGACTGGAGTTGGGTTCAGTGGGCGGATGGGTGGGTGGGTGGGTGGGCGGGTTTTTATATGCGCTTGTGGGTATGATAGCATCAGAGTGCGCCCGTGGACTGGGCTACACACGTAGCAGTAGTAGTACCCCGAGACACAAAGGTCTTCTTGAGGTGTGGTACCTGCCCAGACAACTCTATGAAACTTTAGGTTAGCAGACAGATTTTTTTTATTTTATTTTATAATTATTTTTTCTCCGTTTGCTTCATTTGATGAAGGTGGGTGACGGCGAATAACTGGTCAAAAGAATTAATTATATTTCTCCCTCAGGACGGCTGATTGTATCTCTTGTGTAGGAGCGGCTTTTCTGAACAGAAGCTTTAGATGTTGCTCTGATGCTTACGAGATGAATTCTCCTTTACATTTGTTGTGTTTTTTCTCTTTTGGCTAACGTAAGTCGTGGAGGATAACGGGAGAGAATACAGAAAAAAAGGAAAGGAAAAGCCTATTAAAAGAATAAGAATGAATTCAAGTTCCTTAAAGAATGCTAACGATGAGAATAGTCTAGTAAAAAATTATTCAAAAGGTTCACGCAAACGGACCAGCATAATATTATGAAGCATGTACCACTCGATCATAAATTCTTTTTCGAGGACCAATAAAAAGAAGAATTTAAATACTGGATTTTTTTTCTCTTAAGAAAATTTGTCCTTGAGTCCAGCAACTGATCCAGCCAAACTGAATGAGAGCCATTGCGAGGTGCTATGATTCCTTTGGTGATAAAGGACTAGCTTCTTGGAGGACACAGGACAGTGGGACTGATAACCTCATGCCCTTTATTAGTCCAGACCCGAAGAAAACAAGAAAAAGGAGAAAAGGAAAGTTTTTGCGCAAGGGGTAGGTAGGGAGGGGGGAGTGGCTTGACCAAGAAGGGCCCACTGTTAAAGAAGTCGTGTTCATTTAGGTTTGAGGATTAATTTTAGAACGTGTAAATTAGCATTAAGCAATGAATTAGTTTATTTCAGTGGAATGAGAACGGTAGAGAGAATAGTTGCTTTGGTGTGTGTGTGTGATTTTTTTAATGGTACACAGACTTAAGTGATAAGTTACCCGGAGAAATAGCACGATATGAATACGTAACGAGCATCCAACACGAAACTAGAGACAAAATTATCAGGAGAAATTTTTACAGGAGAACAAATAACAGAAGAAAAGTATAAACTCTCAGTGACAGGAGCCAGCTGATGGACTGGAGAAGGATGATAATGGTCTGTTGTTCATCTGAGAGTTGTAATCGTTTATTTAATTTTTTCTTTTACACTGGCCTTCCCGTACCTATACTGCAAGTATGCTTTCCACGCTTCAAATCCTTCGTGTTTTTATTTTACTGTGTCTGCAACTTCGTAAAGCTCAATAATTTTGCTTTTCATGATGATAGTCTCTCTCTCTCTCTCTCTCTCTCTCTCTTCTCTCTCTCTCTCTCTCTCTCTCTCTCTCCTGTTTTAGTATTCAGAGAATTGCATGAGCACCTTCCTTTGTTAATATCGAACCAGTCTATTGACTGTGATCTGATGCATTCAGTTTGGCCTAATAAGCACAGCGTCAAGCTTACCGAGTGTCTGGAACTTTATATCTCCCGCTGTTTTACCTTTGAGCTCATGCTGCCCTCTCAGTCTTTAGGACAACTGCCTCTAGATTGCAGGGTTAGTTTCAGCGTCAAGAGCCTAAGAAAGCGTCACTCATAGACATTTGAATCGCCCTTAGAATAAGTTTAGAACAAGACAGAAAACTTCCAGAAGTCTCATTATCAGCAAGGCGAACTACCCTCTACTCACATACCCCGTTCTCAGTTCACTGTCGCTTAATGACGGCAATATCGTATTTCTTCAATCTGAAAGCTTAGTCTTCTTTTGTGTCACATTCTTTCGTTTTTCGCCCTGTGCTGACCATACACCCCGTTTTCTCGAACCTTTAGCAGTCTTAGTTTACAGATTATGTCATGACCTTGTGCATTATCAAGTCTGAACCCCTCCTAAGAGCTCACTCAGTCAAACATTCTTTCTCGATATATATATATATATATATATATATATATATATATATATATATATATATATATATATCAAAATGCATGTGGAGCACATGAACGCATATACAATTATATAACTCACGCCGTTATAATTACTAATGTTGTAACTAATTGTAAACACTTTTTTTTCATATGTAGTACATAAACAAGAATTAATACATAAACAGCTGTTAAAATCAACAAAGTAAATATATATATATATGTGTGTGTGTATGTATATATATATATATATATATATATATATATATATATATATAGATATATATATATATAAAAGTCATATCACTTTTCCGTGATTCATTGACGTTCCTGGACTTGAAAGGATCCTGGTTCGCGTTCCGATCCAGGCAAGTCTATTATCGAGAAAAAATTCCCCTTCGGTTAAGCATATATGAAAATATATTAATTCCGAGGTAGAGCGAATTACATATTAAAGGACATTGTAGCTCGATATATATATATATATATATATATATATCTATATATTATATATATGTATATATATACATACATACATATATATATCACACACACACACACACACACACACACACACACACACATATATATATATATATATATATATATATATACTTTGTTGTATTTTATATCTACAGCTGTTTATGTATTAATTCTTGTTTATGTACTACATATGAAAAAAAATGTTTACAATTAGTTACAACATTAGTAATTATAACGGTGTGAGTTGAGTTATATAATTGTATATGCGTTCATGTGCTCCACATGCATTTTGATATATTTCCACACGAATTCGACTAGATACTTCATTTATAAAACTCTTGACGCTGAAACTAAACCTGCTATCTAGAGAGAGAGAGAGAGAGAGAGAGAGAGAGAGACGAGAGAGAGAGAGAGTCGCTAATGAGAGGCATTATCCTCCAGGCCACTTCTCAAGCATGTTTTTAGAATGAAATCAATCGTACGGTGAGAGGCAATACTTCTTTTTGTTGCTTTTGGGCTAATGAGATGACTTTGCTTAGTAGAAATGACTTAGACGAAATTATCGTATTTTATCTTGGTGTTGTAGACCCTGAATTTATGCACTGTTTACTTTTTAGATTTTATATTTTAATAAATTATTGAAGCGTAGTTTTTATATTTCTTTAATTATTCTAGTGTTACTAGCTCTTCATGGTTTTTAAATTGTTTCGTTATTGTTTTTTGTTTATGACGTAGAACAAATACAAAACTTAGATTTTTGCAGAAATTGTTTAAGGTAACAATTTAGTTCGTTTAACTTCTCGATCATAATTCGCTGCTGATAATATCATAGAAGGCAAAGCCTCAAGTGTCCCAATTCAGATTGATTATAATTGCCTTATGCCATCGCTGGAATATTCCACTGTATATATATATATATATATATATATATATATATATATATATATATATATATATACTATAGAAATCCACTGCAAACTAATGCCACTTTAAACTAGTCATATGAGATGCTGTTGCTAGCCCCACGCCTTTTCTAACCTGGCTGCAACCTACCATACACATATATGGATATATATAATATATATCATGTATATGAAGAAATGTATATATATTTTTGTATATGTATATATATATATATATATATATATATATTATATATATAATACGTATGTTATTGTAAAAACATAATGGCCTCTTAATCAGTTACCACCATATCTGGTAAAAATTGACCGGTAGATTCTGACTATACAATTAGCCTAAAAGCAATGAACGTTTAAACACTTGGCTCTGATGATGAAGGTGGGTCTGTGCCAGCCAATTCTTGTATGTGTATTTGAATTGGAAAGATAAATGAGCAGGAATTGAATAGATTTGTGCCTTTCTTCGTAGTCTGGTGGATGTCGTGAGCTCGTTCTGGTATTCCGGATGCGGATTTGAATTTCTCCCGGGAGTCAGAATATCTTTATATGGTTTTTCATTTGGATCTCCGGCCATGGAGAGATCGTATAGTTTTTTTATATGTGTATCTATAAAAATGTGTGTGAGAGGTTGTCATGATTAAATGGAGGCTGTAAGCACTCTTCTGTGTGAATCTCCTGTCTTTAATGGTAAACAAGATGGTTTCCTTTTCTTACTCTCTGAAGGATTTAGCCCAAATTAAAAGTTCACAATTGTTTGTATATAAGCAGTGAAAAAAGTCTCAAATCAGAAAGGTGAACAAAAAACGTTCTTTAATTATAAGAAATAAAACTGCAGTGAAGTTCGCTGGATCATTGCGCTTTGACACACATTCTCAACCAGTGAAGCAACAATGCACCTCATTGTACCTCAATGTATCTCATTAAGAAGGAAAAAACAAAAAATCTGGGAAGATGTCGTGTATCATCTAGTCCCCCAGATCGAGAGCCTCTTTAATATGCTGTGGACTCTGGTTGTTTGAATGTCTCATGACTCAAGACCCGTTGAATAATCATTCTTGAAATTGAACGCTTTTCTAACACTTGATAGTTTTGAGTTGACGTCGTTCAAGAAGTCCACTTAATGTGTGATAATTCCACCGTACATGAAATCCCATTGCTCATATTTCCTGACTGTATTTATATCAACAACACTGCTGTATCTGTGTGTTTGTTTTTTTTTCCCTCGAATTCCTAGAATGCTTTGTGTCCGATTGGTGGCTCAGCATTGCTTTCAGTCACAACGAAACTCAAAACCTTTGTGAGAGCCAAGTCTAGGTCAAAGGATTTAAAGAGAAAACCCTTTGGATTTTGGTGATTTACTCTTCTTTTCTTTTTCCAAGGTTTCGCTGCAATTAAGTAGTTTATTGCTTATTATGAATATCTGACATCACGGTGTTGATGCATCATTAAGTGTCTTGGCCATTCTCAGTGTCCTCAGTGCTCCAGAGGTAAGCCAAGGCATTATGTCTAATACGTGAGATGAGAGATCAAGGGGTCAAGGAAAAAGAAAAACAGTTGATGAGAATGAAGGATACTCGATGCAGAAAGAAATAGGAGCAAGAGAAATCAGAAATGGAGACTGGAAAACAAGAAACAAAACACTCGAGGTAGAGGCTCTCGCCTTTGGCGACCCACTCGAGCGATGTCCCGAGTGCAATATGTGATCGAAAATGACCGCTCGAAATAGTGGTCGCTCACGGGACGTCCTCGTGACGTCATTCGTTAAATGATTATGTCTTGACTTGTACGTACATCCCCTTGCAAATAAAGACGAAAGGTCACCGTGCTAAAGAATGCAGGGATCACTTGCTATCGTCGTATTCCTTAACACTCGAGCACAACGAATTGTCTCATATGAGGGCGAAGTCATCTCTCATATTTGCTTCTTATCTCTTATATTAAAACTTTATCTGCCAAACGTGTGTGTCAAGCTTCACCTCCCTCTATTTAGGTCTTACTTATTATTCAAGCTTTGTCGATTATTTCTTTGGCTTGAAGGAATTAAATGTGAAATCTGGAATGCTTGTGTGGTTGCATACATACATGTATGAATGTATGCATCCTTACGTATTTTAGTTGTCTATATCCACAAACTATTGTTGAATAGCTGTCTTTACAATGCTAAAATGCCATTTCTACTATAATAGGATACAACAAGGATCAATTGGAACAATGTCTGGAACACAATTATTTTTCTTTTATCAGTTGGATGGCTGAGTTGGTTTTCCGATAGGAAAAATTTGCGATGTTTGAAGTAGTATGAGATTACGATTAAAATGCTGTGAAGATCGTGCTTTGAGAGAGAGAGAGAGAGAGAGAGAGAGAGAGAGAGAGAGAGAGAGTTACAGGAACAGTAAGAGGAATGCGCACTTGTGACTTTTATTGCCTGATTGTCATGGTTTGTTAATGCAATTTGGCGTTACAACGACTAGATGGTCGTCGACGCCGTGATTTTTCTTTCTTCAGAATCATAAATGCCAAACATGTTTGATGCCAAAAATCACGTTTAAAGATTTAAGAAAGGCTAAAACCAGTTGCTCGGGAATGCAAAGATACTGATGAAATCAAATAATCTCAAAGAACAACTTTGACAAATGGCCGAGACAGACCTCTTTAGGAAAAGTTGCATCATATGATTGGGGAGTAATTCTAGAGTGACTGAGAGCTGCTTCCCTAAATTATAATGATGGAAAAACCTCATATCGTAAACTCTACAAGTTTATGGTTTCCACAGCTGATGGAGGTGGTTCTTACCTCGAGTCAAGTGGGATATCCCACGGCAACTAAGGTCGCCCCCGTAAGGGCTCAGTGCCATCAGTGCACCTCGCATGTGCACTGTTGGCATTGCTTAAGGTTCTTTGCAGCGTCCCTTCGGCCCATAGCTGCAGGCCCTCTTTCTTTTTGCCGTACCTCCTTTCGTATCTTACTCTCCATCCGCTTCGAACAGTTGCTTCATAGTGCAACTACATTGAGGGTTTCCCCCTGTTACGCCTTTGTAACCTTTTACTCTCAGTTTTCCGTTTAGTGTTGAATGACCTCGCAGGTCCCAGCTCTTGGCTTTCGGCAAAATTGTATTTTCTAACTAAAGGTTTCGGTATGCGTGATGGTTGTAAGGATGGAGGAGGACAATAACTATCATTCGGTTCCGCTGAGGTGCCTAATGTGAATGCCCACCATAGGCAGTATTCTCGATGGAGCCATTCACTCTTTCACACACGACTGTTACAATACTATCACGAAAACCTCAGTATACCGACTCCACGAGTTTGGCGTTTTCTGTTACCAGTCCATCTTCTGCAAGAGGTTGAGTGTCACTTGTGGTGTTTTCCTTAGAAGTATTAAATACCTTTTCGAGGTAAGGAACTAGTCTCTTCAGTGTCAAAGATGAATATCTACCAGAGTATTCTGCTAATTTACAACCTAGATAAAACGTTTGATGTCTGTGCCTGAACAAACAAAATAACTCTTAAAATATCTAAAATCTGTGAATTCTCGAAGGAGCAAGGCGAGGTGAGGTACTCATAGGAATAATCATAAGAATCATGTGATTTACGTCATCGTAGTGTAAAGTTTCTCTTCACGCCGTCGGAATGCGGGGGCACACAACACTGCAACTGGGGTTTTTTTTTAACATCACTACAGAATTATTAGATTTTACGTAAATTGTAATGGACTGGTTTTACCGTAAATATCGTTTCCCTTTGACGCGATATTTATAATGAAATCCCATATCACTTGAGTACTCCATTTTATCCGGCAGTAATGATAGTGTCCTTCCTTTCTGAGAAGGGAAATTGCTTTATTCGTCAAAAAGCTTGTGAAAGTTTCTTTAATGGAACAACGATACGCGTTGTAATTAGAATCTATTGTGTATGTCTGTGCGCTTTTCCTAATAATAATTATATTTCCAATATACATATATATTTACATATACATACATACATACATACTACATATATATATATATATATATATATATATATATATATACTTATACATATACATATACATACATATAAACTAGTTGTCCTGAATTTTGTGTCTATATCCACAAACTACTGTTGAATAGCTGTTTTTACGATGCTAAAATGCCATTTCTACTATAATAGGATACGACAAGGATCAATTGGAACAATGCCTGGAACACTATAGTTTTTCTTTTGTCAGTTGGATGATAAAGGCAGAAGCCCAGTCAGTATACGGAGACCAAGAGCAGATAAAACGCCTCACGAATAATTAACTGCATTTATTGTGGCCAACGGCGTTTCCCAATAATCCATTGCATTTAAAGGCTGCAATGACACATAATTTTGTTTAATAAAATTAAGAACCACTACATAAAATTATAAAGACAAAGATAGATTTCTATAAATACTTTAAAACATACCTACCAATACATGGCTAACACATAAGGTAAAGGTGACTAACATAAAAAGGTAAAACTGGTAGGACGTGAACAACAGTAGAAAAAAAAAAATTTTTTTTTTTTACAAAGGAAAAAAAGGGTGTGGAAGACGTCTGGGCATTTAATGAGGGAACGAGTGCTTTAATGTAAAATTGACTGTAAAGGTGTAAGTTCGTCGTCGTGTTGGGCTAAGGCTATTAATTCAAAGTTTTTCATATCAATCTACGTTTTGAAGATTGCAGAGTGACTCCTTATATTTGATTTTTTTTCTACTGTTCGGTTTACTTCCTGGCAGTTTTACCTTTTTATGTTTAATCACTTTTATGCATGTACTGGGTAGGTATGTTTTAAACTATTTTAAGAGATTAGTTTAGTCTATAATTTTATGTAGTGACGTTCTAATTGTTATTAAACAAAATTATGTCATAGCAGCCTTGAAAATGCAGTGGATTCATTCGAAACGCCGTCGACCACAATAAATGCAATTTGTTGTTCGCGAGCCTTTCCACATCTGCCCTTTGGTCTCTAGGTTATATATATATATATATATATATATATATATATATATATATATATATATATATATATATATATATATATATATATATATATATATATATATATATATATATATATATATATATATATATATAGTGTGTGATATACTTATATATAAAATATAAGATATATATATATTATATATAAAATATAGATATATATATATATATACTTATATATATTATATATATATATATATATATATTGTAACATACATACATGAGATGTATGTGAAGCCCTCAGTTTAAGAAATCTTGAACTGAAATATAAGTACAATATTTTTTTCACTCGGAAAAAACAAGACCACCCACATCAGCACACAGAAGCCATGCCTACCTCTTCCCTTAGTCATTAAAAGTTCGACATGGCAGATTCTCCTACTTCGCTTCTCCCCCCAAATTCCGCCTCTCCTATAGCTAAATGAACCCACCATAGTCATCTGTTTCCCACACCTGGTGCTGTCGTTCAAATTTTATTTCCAGGCAACCGTCAACACCTCCAAGAAAGCTGGTGCCAAGATGTGACAAACATGAGACAAAGAAAGGAGAGAGAAAAGATGGCTCGAGCAGTGAGTCGGGCTCTTTTATGGACATTCACCGCAACTCAGCGCCTCAGTGGCGTGGTTGGTATGGTGTTATCGTATCACCTCTGTGGCTGCGAGTTCGATTCTCGGTCACTCCACTGAGGGGAGAGAGATGTGTACTTCATGTGATAGAAGTTCACTCTCGACGTGGTGCGGAAGTCACGTAAAGCCGTTGGTCCCGTTGCTGAACAACCACTGGTTCCATGCAGCGTAAAAACACCATACAAACAAACTAACAAACAAACGTAGCAGACTCAGTCCTGTACACACCAGGTGATTTCCTGGTCACTCCTCCCCCTCTCTTACTGTCCGGGTTCGAGACTCCTCTCCCCCATTACCTGGTGCTGGCCCAACTCCAAGACTCCAATTGTCAAAGAACAAGGTACAGTTTGGTTTTGAAATTTATTTCGACACAATTCTTTTCCTACCTTAATTACTGTTTGCTCTCATAATATATAACTCAATTCTCCTTTGCATCTCCTTCAGAGAATAAGTGAAGTGACGAAAATATTTGTGAATTGCATCCACGAGTGTTACATTTATATATCGCTAACTCATAACAGTGTTAAGTTACTTATCCTCTCTGCCGTACACAGCTCCAAATTACATGACGCGCATTTAGATCGAGAATTACAGTGCATCCTTAATTTGCAGAATTTGCCAAGGAGTAATCATCTATTTCAAGTCCTAGGGTGAAAGAATGAGGAGCTGCTGTTAACTATCATTTTATGATATGTGATAATTGAACAAGAAATTTATTCCTTTAAACTCTGGAGCTAGTGCCTTCAGTTCCTTTGTAAAATTCTTCTGAGCGACAATAATAATCTTGGTTAAATGTAACTGCATTTTCTGTAAATCCGTAATTTTTAATACTTTTTCTTCCCCTGTTCTCTATTGTTAACTGCATTGCACGCAGTCTTGTCAGATGTCAGTTAATTTTAGAGTAAATGATAAATCTCACTCAGCCACGCACGTAACAAATAATATATATATATATATATATATATATATATATTATATATTATTATATATAATATATTATATAGTTATATATATATATTATATATATCTTATATATATATATATATATGTGATATATATAGATATATATATATATATATATACATACACACATATACATATACACATATTTTATTTGTTTATTTATTATTTACGCATGCTATATATATATATATGTGACGGTACTTACTTTCTTTGCACAGATCTAAGTAAACGTGTGCCGTGGAGGCTGTACTTTGGGGAATTAGGTAAAGGGGTTCTGTTAGGATGAGAAATTAATTGATATGTTTCTTTGCATTAAGTTTATTCTTCTTCGTTAGGGGTTCTTACACATGTTTTCCACCTTCTGAGTTACTGGGCTCTTGGACTGATAAAACTTAATTGGCACTTGTTGTAATTACGAGTCTATAGGCACGAGGGAATTTTACTGAGTATTGATTGTCACTTTCACTGTCTTTGATTGATTCGCACACCACACTTTTTGCACCTGTTCTTCTTCTGGGATTCTTCTGTCTTTCTCTCTCTTCTCTGCCTGTTGCTGCGCCACTGGTTCTCCCCTCTCGTTCCCCTCTTTGTCGTTGTCTTCTCTTGACTTCTCTGTTCCCCTTTTTTCTCTGCTCTCTTTTCTCTGCCTGCTCTCTCTCTGTCTCGCCTTTTTGTTCAGTTGAAATCTCCTTAGCCCCGCCTTTGGATTTTTGGATTCTGACTGGGTGTGGCATTTTCTGAAAGACTTTTTGTGTCTTAGTGGCTATTAACTTCATACGAGACCGCCTTCCTGTCAGGTCTTCTACAGTAATTCGTAGGCTTTGAATTTGTATACGCCTCCTTCTTCATGTCCTGGCTTCTTAGGGGCGTATCCCTTGGTAACCTCATAGGTCATTCGTTGATACCCCTTTTGGGCTGTCTTATGACCAACACTCATGGCTTTTGATTCGTCGATACTAGAGGCCTACCTTTGGGAGGGTGGAGCTTTTAAGAATTTGGTACTTCCCTCTTTCTAACAACGGGTCATAGAATTCCTTTTTAACGTATGCCAGATGGCTCTCTCTGACCTGTTCACGAAAGGAACGCCGATTAGTCATAGGTGCTAATGAGAGTAGTTTCCAATTTCTCGAAGATGCCTGGGCGATATCCTTCGTCGCCCATAATCTCTTGTTGGTCACTAATCGCTGGTACGGACAGAGGCTTTTTTGGGGGAGATGAAAACCAGATGTCTAATGGCTAAAAGCCTAATGTTTGGAGTAACAAAATCCCTTCGCTAAGAAAAATCATTATCTTATTCCTTTTCCTTTCTCTTCTCTTATTATCCGTTTCGTGCCTTTTTCTTAAGTATTATTAAGTTATTGTCTTTTGGAATAACGACACTGTGCCACACTATTACAGTCTCGGCCCGCTACCTCGCTGACTCTGACAGCGTTAACTAAGCTGAAGCAAATATTATACCTACCAGAGGACTCCTAACTTATGCTTCTTGGAAATCATATTGAAACTTTAACTCAAAATCATCAAAAGTGAATGTAAACATGAGCAAATCCTTGATTAAGTAACGTTAAGGGCAACAATCAAAATTGAATGTAAACATGAATAAATTCTTGAGTAAGTAACATTCAGAGAAACATAAAAACTGAATATGAATATGAACAAGTACTTGATTAAGTAATATTAAAAGAATCATCAAACTGAATTCAAATATGAGTAAATCACATTAAGAAACATGAAACTGAATGCAAAAAAAAAATAAATCACCAAAAACAAGAAAAACTGAAAGTTTAACATACATAAGCCCTTAAGTCACATAAGTTATATAAATGCATGGTAGAAGCAAAAAAATAATGGTAACTATCCAAGTTTACAGTACATGATTGGTTCAGTCCTCTGTCCTATTCTATCTAGGTGGATATCGTTTTTCTTTTATGGAAAAGTAAATTTCGTTCTTTGTTGACGACACTTGATGGCTTCTTGTTTGCTGTGACCTGCTGCTTGGAGACAAGTCCTGGGAGAAAATATCCTTGTGTATTTGTATGCAATAACAAGTGTGTCCTTGACTTCCTACTGAGATTGTGTATTGTGTTTATGCAAAATTTCATTGGACATTCTTACTGTAATTTCTGAGTAACCTTGTATATTAAACAATATAACTTCACTGCTTGATACTAAAACAAAATTGGCAACTCAGTTAAAGGAACCGGTTAGTGGTTAATACTTGTAGGTTTCTTCTACTGTGACAACAATTAGTAAGCTTTCACCAATCAATATCTTGTTTGTAAGTTTTCAAAAACTACTATCTTGTTAATGAGTCTTCATCAGTTAACTTCTTGTTAGTGAGTCTTCATCAATTAATATCTTATTAGTAAGTTTTTTCATCAATCAACATCTAATGGATTTGAACAAAGTAAGTATATTAATTACCCCTTCAAAATCTTGATCATTTCTAAAACGAATTCTCTTATCTTAAAAATCTCTTAATGTCTATCTTAACCCGTCTTATTTATTCTTTTACTTCTAAGAATGTTCTCATGAACGATTAAAACTTAATATACGTCTTGAAATTCTTATACTGCGCATTGAATCGTTTCTTACATACCCAAATAATTCCCTTCAAGTCAAAATTAATTTGAAGTTAGTGCACATAACTCCAAAAAAAATTGCTGACAAACCAACTAATTAAAGTAAGAATTGCAACAATAAAAGATTATTCCTAAGTCGACCGATGCGGTAAACTAGCAATAAAGAAATCAAATAAATACATGGGAATAATTGGATGAACTAATGGGTTTGTTCTTCGGTTTCACTGAAAAGTGATTCTTCTATTTCTTAGGTTATATCTAGTTCCTTCTTCTGGAATGTCTTCTGACGGCTCTGTCATTTCGGATTCTTCAACTTCTTTGGTTCTCTTGACCTTGTCCTTGTTTATCCAAAATTCTTCTTCTTCTAATGATTCAGCATAAGTGGAAGGCATTTGGTTATTCATTTCTTAACCTTTATCTTAGTTTCTTGTACGTCTACGACCTTGTATGGATCCTGTGAATTTTGTGGCTAACTTAAATAATATAAAACACTTCTTACTTCCTTCTTAATATAGACTTTCATCCCCATTTCTTGTAGTCTACAGGCCTTAATCCTTCTTGATGCTTCTCTATCATATTCTGCTGGGCTTCTTCTAAATTCTTGTGCAATTGCTTGTGTATTACTTTAAAGTTTCCGATTCTTATCTTCATGATATCTTCAGAGTAATTAGGCTGTATTGGCTGATTCAGCCATGCATAAGATAATCTGGGTTCATATCCCCATCAAAGCTTTTATGGGAGTTGCACGAATACTCGTATGATGCCTTGCATTTAATGATAATTGACTAAAGGTAAATTGACGTCCCAGTCAGGATCCTGTCCTACTGTGTGACGCAATACGTCTAAAACCTTCCTGTTATTCCTTTCAACTAAGCCATTACTAGCTGGGTGATACGGCTGTATCGCTACCTTTTCTACCTTAAAGGCGTTACAAATTTCTTGAACTAATGAGTTGTTGAACTCGGTCCCATTATCAGAGATAATGAGCTGTGGGGCAGAATATCTGCAAAATATCTTATCAAAGAGAGCGATTGCACAATCCTTGGCACTTTTACTAGTTAGTGGTACCAACTCTGTATATCTCGTGAGCGCGTCGATACATACTAGTATATTCTTATTCCCTTTACTCGTGGTATGAAGATTAGTGATAAGATCAATAGATACTCTTTCGAAAGGAATCTGTGGGATAGGATATTTCCCTAGTGGTACTTCCTTGTCTGTTCTTCCCTTGTAGCTGTTGCATGTATTGCAGCTCTTCACATAATTACTAACATCCTGTGAATTCCCTTCCAATGGAAAGTTCTCTGGATTAGTCTAATTGTCTCATCCCTTCCTGGGTGAGCTCTCATGTCATCGTCGTGCATTAGCTCAATGACTTGTTTCTTAGACTCTTAGTACTAACCTTTTGTGCAGTACACCTAGAAATTGACCAAATGGTCATATTCGTGACACATCCAAATTAATACGCCATCTATGTCCGTTAATGCATCTGTGGGACATCCAACCTTCCTACCTAGTTCGGTTAATTCTTGTTGGCTGTGTTTTCTTTCGTTTCTAACGTATTTAAACAGTTCCCTTATATCTTCATCTCTTTCTTGTTCTTTTATGAAATTTTGCCGGGAAAGCTCCTCTGTATAGTGCATGGTGAGTACATTTACGTCATTGCACATTGTTTCATTCTTTTCTTCTTCTTGAATTATCATATTTATACTATCACCTTGTGACACATATCTTGATAATGCATCTGCTACCTTATTCGTCTTCCCAGGGACATATTTCACCTCTATATCATAATCTCGGGCTGCTGTCATGAACCAACGGGCTCTTCGTCCAGAAAAATTAGGGTTCTTAGCATTTCTACTGCAGCTGAATGATCCGTGAACACGGTTATCTTGTAACCAAAAATGATATTCTGAAATGCTTTAAGCGTCTATTATAGCTAGAGACTCGAGGTCTGTTACTGAGTAGTTCACTTCTGAGGGCTTTAATTTCCTACTGTAATAAGCTATCGCATTATACTTATTATCTTGTTCTGCAATTAAAACATGCTCCTATACCGATGTGGCTTGCATCCGTGGCTAAAAGAATTCTTTGCCAAAGTCTGGAAGCTAAGCACTGGGGGATGTGTTAATCTTTCTTCAATCATCAAAAGCTTATTGCTGCTCGTCTGTCCATGTAAATGATACGTGTTCCTTTAAAATTGTTCAGTTAGTGGAGCTGATATGACTGCGAAGTTCCCTATGAACTTGCGGTAGAAACCTTGCTAAACCTAAGAATGACTTTACGTCCTTCTTGCACTGAGGTGTAGGATATTCCCTAATCGACTTAATCTTTGCGTCGTTTACTTCTACGCCCTTTTCACTTAGTGTATGACCAAGGTAGTCTATTTTCCTTTTAAGGAAGTTACTTCTTCTTTAATTTAAGCTTCAGGTTGGCTTTTCTTAATCTCTTTAGGACTTCTCTGACTAAGTCTATGTGTTCCTCTATAGTGTCTGTTGCTATTACCAATCATCTATGTAACATGTACGTCCTTGCCTAGTAAATCGCCAAAATTTTATCCATTAATCTTACAAAAGTTACCGGGCTTGACTTTAGACCAAAGGGCATTCTTACATACCTAGGTATCCTGGCCTGTTGTACTAGTGGGAAAAAGCAGTCAAAGGTTTACTTTCTTCGTCTAGAGGGATTTGCAAGAATCCTTGCAATAAATCTATAGTGGTGAAGTACTTCTTGGACCCTATAGTGGCGATAAGATCTTTCATTGACGGCATTGGATAAGGATCATTTTCAGTAATTTGGTTCAATTTTCTGAAATCCACAACTATTCTGTAAGTTTTTGTCCTTTAGGAACTAACAAAAGTGGAAAGGACCATGGGGATTTAGATGGTTCTATTATTCCTTGCCTATTCATTCTTTGTACTTCTCTTTCAATGATCTCCTTCTGGGAATGTGCTACTCTGTAGGCTGGTATGTAGATTGGCTTTGTGTTTGATGGAATGTCTATCTTGTGCGTTATTTCGCGTGTATTTTCCCAAGGTGTCGCGTCTAGCGACTACATTCCTGATATTCGCACAATAAGTCTATGAATTCTTCTCTACATGGTTTTCCTTAATGTCCTTTAAATGAGATTCTATCTTAGCTCTTCTCAGTTTTATGTCCTGAGCGTAATTTCCATTTTCCTTTACGGATCGCGGCTACCGTTTCCCTTTCTACAACTCGGATAGGTATGGAGTATACTTCTGCTAGGCCTATTTCTGTACCTGGTGTTAATTTAACCTTTCCTCCTCTGTTATTCGTAATCTGTAACGCTATTTTGCCCTGTCTGACTTCGTGTAAACTAGAAGAATAATGTATTCCGTTTACTTGCGACTTTTCAGTAAGTGTGAGAATTTCCTTCCCTTCAAAAATTGGATTTACTGTACATTCTACCCACGTGCTTTCTCCTGGTTTAAGTCTTAATTCCCTCTCTAACTTTAAATAAGTGCATTGATTTGATTCTAAGAGGTTAATGATCTGTTGTGAACTCGTGATGCATTCTGGATATCTTCCCTCCGTCTTATCCTTCTTTAAAATACCTTTCATCGTGGGATTCTCTTGAGTCTGGGTTCTTTTAATTGACTTGCATAATGGTATTCTAGAAATCTCACGACCGTTTTTAATCACTAGTTTGTTCCCTAGGGGCAATCCCGCTTATACCTTGTCTAGCCATAGTTGGATAACCTATCAGCAAATGAGCAAAAGCTAATTGTATATCTCTGGCCTACCAGAACCTTTTCTCTTAGAGCAATTCTTCCTAGCCTAAATGGAAAATCTAACTGTCCAATTACGTGGATATCATTACCCTGGACGTCTGTGATTCTACAATCTACCGCTGGGTTCAAACTTAAGTGAGAAAAATACAATCGATACACCTTTTCTGACATTATATTCTTAGGACTACCTGTATCAAAGAATGTAACAATAGGTTTCTCTAGACCGACATGGGCTGGAAATAATGGTCTATAATTATATTCATTCCCTACATCAACTTGTACTAACCTGTGTAGCTTGACTTAGCCTTGACATTCGGACGTTCTCTCTGTTATAGAGGAAGATCCATTGTACCAGTAAGCAGAAAATTTCCCGTTGCGTCGTCTGACATTGACTGGACTGGTTGATACCCTATACTTGCTGTTTGATTAGCATATCTATTTGGGACGGAATCCCTATTTCCTCTAACTGGGGGAGATTGACTATTGTTTCTACCTCTGCCTCTCGACTGAGATCTACCTCTAGGAGCTGAAACAAATTTATTTCTGCATTCTCGGGCACTATGTCCTGTTCTCTTATGGAAAGGACAGAAGGCTATCCCTCGGCAGTCACTGGCATAATGTCCTCTCTTCTGACAGTTATAACACGTGACTGTCGAAAATCCTCCTTGAGAAGATTTACCTGGCATCTTATTCTGATTTCTAGATGGTGTCCTAGATCTATTTGGACCCCTTTCCTTTTGTCCTATAGCGACTAAAGGTCTGTATATAGGATTCCCTTCAGGTCTTCTACCTAAGATTTTTGTTTCCTCCTCTTCAATCTCTGCTACATCATCGGATGTCTCCCACTTACGTGTCATCCTTGCAATGACTTCCGTTGGCAGGCCTCCAATCATTATTGCTAGTCTAAATATTTTTTTAACATGACTCATTAGCATTTTTTGCTTGCCTCCTTCTACCTCTATCCAACCTGTGGATTCCATGAAGTTACCCCATTCATTCATATTGTTATACAACTGAGAGCTAAACTCTTGATAACGTCTTTCGTCTAACTTAAATTGACGCACTATCCTTGCCAAGCTAGTAACTGGATCTCTTTCACCAACTGTGGAATAAACCTTCCTAAAATACCGTTTCAATTCTTCCCAATTCTTAAGATCTCGGTAAGTCTCGGAGTGGACGTATCGTTCTAAGTCTCCTCCGGCTTCCAAATCAAGATAACTCTTGGCTTCAATAAGCTTTTCTCTATCTGTCCCCGTTATGCTATCTAGGCGTGTCTCCACTTGCTCTATCCAGTTCTCTAAGTTACAAGCTAACTGACCATCCTTTCTTCCACAAAATTTAGCTATATGATTAATTACATGTCCCTTATGTGTTCCCATTACTGCTGCGCTCGAATTCGCGGACTGTGTACCTTCCGGCATGGTTAATTTCCTTGTTTGACTTCTCGTGAGCACAGGCGTTCTTACGTTCTGATAAGGAGTCGGTCTCCCTTTGACCATCGACTCGTTAATGGAAATTTTCTTAAGTACGGAGTATCATTAAAAGTATCAAAGTTATGACGGTAATATCCCAAAAAGAAAATAATGATAATGACAACAAATTGTTTTTTCTTAAGTATTCGATCACCAAAAAACATAAAAGAATCTTCCCCAGAAATATTCTCAAAGTCTTACGTTACCGATAAGCGATTCTTAAACAACAACAAAAACCCTCTTAACAATACTGGTAAAACGATACTGAACTGACCGTAAACTGTACGCTAACGAGAGACCTCCCGTGAATTACCCTTGTTATCCTAAACAAACAAAATAAAAACAAGTAAACGTTCACTCGACGTAACAAGTAAAAAGCAAATATTAAAACAAAAAAACAAAGTACAAGAAATCACAAAAAACAACCAAAATCACAAAAAATCAAAATAAAATGACACAATCTAAATTAAAATTAAAATTTAGTTATTGGTTAGTAAATACAAATGTTCGGGAAAAGATCTTAGTAGCTGATTAGTTATAATTAGTAAAATAAGAAATATCGTAAGTTTCGTTGCAAAAAAAAACAAAAAGTTCAGTGAAAATCTTTTAATTGAAATACCAGAAATTGTCTAAACTGAAATGTTAATCGCGTAATTTACTTTTAATAGAGTTTTAATGTTATGTAAGTGTGGGGACATTTATTTGGACTTAACTTCTTTCGTCGTCTTCGACATCCGGGCTTACGTCTGACAGCTTGCGTTTAACTCGCGTTGAATGATGCGCTGGTTCGTCTCTGCGGGAAAGGGGGATCCCTCTCTCTCTTCTTTCCTCTCAGAGCAGGATTGAGTTTTCTTTCCTCTTGATATTTGCCTTATGCTTTCGACATCTTGTTCTTCTAGTGGAAGTTCTTTCACTGTTCTTCGGAGTGGAGTTTTTCTTTCGCAAAGTGTGGGCTTTTTTTTTTTGGAGCGCTTTTATTGTTACGACTCGATAACTGTCTTTGAATTTGGGGAGCACTGGTAACTGTCTTTGAGGAGAACTTCTATTTTGAGTGGCGTGGAATGGATTGAAATCTCTTATGCCGACACTAAACTTTTGATTCTGTTTCGCTGCCGCTGTTTTTAACTGTCATTCGTGTCTTCGTATCACGTCGCTAATCACCATTTCTTTGCTGTCTCTTTTGTCTCTTCCTATCCTTACCGCTTGACATCAATTAATCTTGTCACTATATCAATCTTTATCTCATCCTATCCCATCGCTCTGCCACCAATAAATCTGTGACGGTACTTACTTTCTTTGCACAGATCTAAGGTAACGTGTGCCGTGGAGGCTGTACTTTGGGGAATTAGGTAAAGGGGTTCTGTTAGGATGAGAAATTAATTGATATGTTTCTTTGCATTAAGTTTATTCTTCGTTAGGGTTCTTACACATGTTTTCCACCTTCTGAGTTACTGGGTCTCTTGGACTGATAAAACTTAATTGGCACTTGTTGTAATTACGAGTCTATAGGCACGAGGGAATTTTACTGAGTATTGATTGTCACTTTCACTGCCTTTGAATTAATTCGCACACACACTTTTTGCACCTGTTCTTCTTCTGGGGATTCTTCTGTCTTTCTCTCTCTTCTCTGCCTGTTGCTGCGCCACTGGTTCTCCCCTCTCGTTCCCCTCTTTGTCGTTGTCTTCTCTTGACTTCTCTGTTCCCCTTTTTTCTCTGCTCTCTTTTCTCTGCCTGCTCTCTCTCTGTCTCGCCTTTTGTTCAGTTGAATCTCCTTAGCCCCGCCTTTGGATTTTTGGATTCTGACTGGTTGTGGCATTTTCTGAAAGACTTTTTGTGTCTAGTGGCTATTAACCTTCATACGAGACCGCCTTCTGTCAGGTCTTCTACAGTAATTCGTAGGCTTTGAATTTGTATACGCCTCCTTCTTCATGTCTGGCTTCTTAGGGGCGTATCCCTTGGTAACCTCATAGGTCATCGTTGATACCCCTTTTGGGCTGTCTTATGACCAACACTCATGGCTTTTGATTCGTCGATACTAGAGGGCCTACCTTTGGGAGGGTGGAGCTTTTTAAGAATTTGGTACTTCCCTCTTTCTAACAACGGGTCATAGAATTCCTTTTTAACGTATGCCAGATGGCTCTCTCTGACCTGTTCACGAAAGGAACGCCGATTAGTCATAGGCGCTAATGAGAGTAGTTTCCAATTTCTCGAAGATGCCTGGGCGATATCCTTCGTCGCCCATAATCTCTTGTTGGTCACTAATCGCTGGTACGGACAGAGGCTTTTTTGGGGGAGATGAAAACCAGATGTCTAATGGCTAAAAGCCTAATGTTTGGAGTAACAAAATCCCTTCGCTAAGAAAAATCATTATCTTATTCCTTTTCCTTTCTCTTCTCTTATTATCCGTTTCGTGCCTTTTTCTTAAGTATTATTAAGTTATTGTCTTTTGGAATAACGACACTGTGCCACACTATTACATATATATATATATATATATATATATATATATATATATTATATATATTATATATATATACACATAAAGAAGAATGCTGATTTAATTGTTTCCCCGGTAAACCTTACGTTTAATATACTGTTTGTGTGTATGTAATTATATATATATATATATATATATATATATATATATATATATATATATATATATATATATTATATATAGATATACGTATATAGATATCAGCATGAAACTTGACCGGGGAAACTTAATTTAATCAGCAAAATTATTTATTTCCAAGGTTTTGCAATAACTCGGTATTACATTTTCAGAGATTCTGTTAAATAATGAATAAAGTTACTCTAAAAATTGCCCTTAAAATCAACTCCTGAAATAAAGTATAGATTTTTAGAGTAATCCTTCATTATTTAACAGATTCCCTGTTGGTGAAATAACGAGTGATAATGAAACGTTGGAAATCAGGCAGTAGGTGCCAACCCTCTGGCTGACGGGAAGTCTTATTTTGTGGAAGAGTTCATTGCTCCATGCTCTTCTCCAGCTGTGAGCCTTCACTGGCAGCTAATGACCAGGTGTTCAATTCCAGTAAACAGAAAGAATATTCAGGAAGTGGATGTAAATCTTCTCCTGCCCCGTATGGAATCAATCCCCGGTATCTTATTGCTGAGTCTGTCGCTAACTACTGAATCACTGTGACTCGTGTGTATATATATAATTGCGCGTGTGTGTGTGTGTGTAAGATAAATAAGGGGATAGAAAGAGTTTGGGTGATAGTCGTTGAAGATCAAGGCTAGGTGTCATATGACTTACCATTTTATAAGTATATTAAGCGTGTGTGTGTGTTAGTGTATGTGTGCGTGCGTGTGCAAAAGCATGTACATCTTATCCTATGCTATTATTAGCGCCTCGGCGGCATGATCGGTATGGTTTTGGCCTGCCACCTCGGTGGCCGCGAGTTCAATTCTCGGGCATTCCACTGAGAAGCCAGAGATATGTATTTCTGGTGATAGAAGTTCACTCTTGACGTGGTTTGGAAGTCACTTAAAGCCGTTGGTCCCGTTGCTGAATAACCACTGGTTCCATGCAACGTCAAAACACCATACAAACAAACCAATGTTATTATTAAGAGGATGTTTGATCTTTAACATTCATGCATAGCAATTCACCTGCGAAAAAGAAAAGGATAGTCAAAACCTGCCCCGTTCACTTGTTTGCGAACTGCTCTACTATTGAAATCAAGTTTGATCTTGAGCAAGATATGATTTTGCCTTCGCATACATTCCTAGTGAATCATTTCACGATCCCAGGGTGATACGTGATACCCGGATTTTTTTTGTTTTATACGATTTCTGGTTACTCGCTTATTTCTTGTGAGCATCTTAGGCTTTTCAAATTATCAGAACATAGAGAATGATGCTAATTTTTTATCCGGGTTGATATTAAAAAAGAAATAATGATGATAATAAAAATGATAATAGTGCTTTATTTCAAGTCTTGGCCAGGGCAAGAAGGTAAATATATAGTTCGTTCTATTCACTATAAACACTTTACAGTGTGTATAGATTTAAGGTACAGTGTATATAGATTTAAGGCCGCCTCCTGATCACCTGATCCTCAACCAATTTAAATCCAGCACAATTCATCTAAACATGAATGCCTGGTCTTCGGGCCATCCATCCCTGCCTCATCCATCATACTGGAGCGACCAAATCCTCGGTCTTGTCAGACACAACGGCTGAGCTGGAACGAGAATCGAGACCAGCATCGCGGTGTGGCGCCTCCCATACAGAGGCTAGGGAATCGGCCTTTCGACCGATCCAGGGCCATCAGGGCTTTCAGTGCAGCAAGGTTAAAGATGAAATCGTTCGTTGAAGACGCTGAGGAGGGGAGTTGGTGTTAAAATAATCCTGAAGGTCTTGTTAGTGTAGTATGAATGTTGTATAAATAATGGATAGATAGAACGATAATATGGTACTGAGAGAAAAACAGATATTATCCAAATCCAGCCAGGCACAGATTTAGACTCATTAGAACACACACACACACACACACACACACACACACACACTTATTATATACGTGGTTTTTTGTTGCTGTTTAATATGTATGTATTGGTCTGGGAAGGCTAAGAGATTATAGGACAAAGGCAATTTTTGTATTTACACTGAAATAATAATTATATGAGAGAGAGAGAAAGAGAGAGAGAGAGAGAGAGCTCTAACATTAAACACCTACAAGCATAGGATTTGCCACTTTCGATAACGCGCCCGCTGCTAGCTGCTAAAAAAATAAAAAAAAAGGGTCACGCCTACATTGAAGCCAAACAGTCAAAGGAGGGATGAAAGGGTGATGAGTAATCTGGTTACACTTCTGAAAAAGGTGCTACTGGTGAAAATGACTCACTGTTATCGACCTCAGATGATTCACCTTTTGCCAGAGAGCAAATGAATCCTTTCGGATTCTGTTGCGTTTCTCTTTCCTCGTTGCGAGCGTTTTAGTATCTTTCGTGGAAATCCATTTAAACTGTAGCCTCTACCTTTTTTATTGAGTTTTTCACCGAAAGCTGATTTCGTTTAGAAGTCCCTCATTACTGGAGGTATATTATCGTATTTTCAAAGGAAACGCATGACTTGAATCTTCTTTCCTTTTGTTTTTCTAAGATGTTTCGTTACCATCTTTAGCATTTAATTTTTTTTCAATGATTGCTGAGAATGCTGCAACACACAATGGGATTCTTTATTATAAGTCTAGTGCGGTGCTTACGAGAACCAATAATATAATTTTTTGTCTTTGTCTGCGGTTTCCCAAAATGCATTTCCTCCCGTCATAAAATGACATCTACGTAGCAAGTATTTTGGTATCGTTTAAGGAAAGACATTAAATTTCTACCTTGTAAAGTATTATTATTATTATTATTATTATTATTATTATTATTATTATTATTATTATTGTTTTATTTTTGCATAGGAGGATTACTCTTATTATGATGGGAATTCTATTTACGTGATGTATTTTTTTTACTGTACGTTATATATTTATTTTGTTATTGAGGAGTTTGAATTTGCCTAACAAGGTCTCGTTATTTTTATTTTTTATTTCGTTTTCAGGAAATGCTTTGAATTTATCATGTGTCGTTTCCTTTAGAATTACAATTAATTTCTTTATTTTTTCTCCATTTTAAAAATAGTATATGGCTTTTGTCGTTTTGTGATAATATAAAATTTCTTATATTTCCCGCTCTTTGAGAAGCGTGTAGTTTCTTCATTCAAGATTTTAAAAATTACATTACGTTATTTTACCAGAGGTGACTTTTCTGTATATTTTATATTGCGTTGTACATCAAGTTTATTAACGAAAGTATTCAACAAAGCAGTAAAATAAAAAACGCTGTGAAGAGAACCTACTACGTGAAATAATACGACAGTCGGACGAGAAAACTTCATTGAAATTCACAGTAGCTGCAGCATCTGTCGTCGCTTCTGCTGTCTCTTCTCTCAGTTTATTATCTCGAAATCATACTTTGCCTTATGAATAGCAGCATTATGACCGAGGATATAAATTATAGGAAACACAACCAATGCATATTTTAGGTGCTTTGCAGTGACATTTCGTCCATCTCTCTCTCTCTCTCCCTCTTGTACGGGATTAGAGCTGCCAGTGCACCTCGAGCGGTGTACTGTACTCATTGCTTAAGGCTCTTTACAGTGTCCCTTCGGCCCTTGGCTACAACCCGTTTCATTTCTTTTACTGTACCTTCGTTTATATTCGCTTTCTTCCGTCTTACTTTCCACCTTCTCCTAACAATTGTTTCAGAGTGCAGCTGCGAGGCTTTCCTCCTGTTACACCTTTCAAATCATTCTGCTCTCAATTATCCTTTCAGCGCATGAATGACCTCGTAGGTCGCAGCGCTCGTCCTTTGGCTAAAATTATCTCTCTCTGTCTCCCCTCATACTCATCATCTTCTCTCTCTCTCTCTCTCTCTCTCTCTCTCTCTCTCTCTCTCTCTCTCTCTCTCTCTGGGTTAACGAGCTGGAAGTGCAAAGTAAGGCGATAAGATCACACTGGGTCGTTTCGCAAATGGACCAGTCTCTATAATGTCTTGTCGCCCCCTTGTCGTTCCTAGCTTTGCTACACCCGAGTTTTTTTATTTTTATGTCTTTTATTTATTTTTATGTATTTATTTATTTTTGTTTATTTATTATTATTTTTTTTAAAGGTAACAGTAACCATTAAGGTGGAAAATATACCTGAACCCCTCATTCTTTTAGATGACATTTCCGTAACAGCTGGAATTCTTCGCTATTTTTTTTTTTTTTTTTTTTTTTTTTTTTTTTTTTTTTGGTGGTTTTTTTTTTTGGCAATAATCAGATACGTGTTTCAGTATTTTATGTTCTTTGAAGTTTTATTTGTTGGAAAATTTATTTGGTGGTATGACTGGGCAGTTTCATTGAGTACAGGGATTTCATACATAGAAGGTTCTCATGTTCGGTATTATTTACGAGATAGAGCAAATTGGATATTATACGACATTTGTAGCTTATTGTTTGTGTATATAAAATCACGGTGATATATATATATATATTATATATATATATATATATATATATATATATATATATATATATATATATGCACTTACACAGACAGACAGACATATAGTATATGTATATATATAAATATATATAGTGAATGTATGTATGTGTTTGTATTTATTATGTATAACTGGCTTTTGACAAGATATGAAACTGGTTGTCGTTAAAGTTTGTTGAGGCGTCTGTGACAATCGGTGGCGTGACGCCAGTTACTTGTGGTGATAAATCAGTCACTCCCTGACAGCTCAGTCTTATCAGTTGCTAATTGTGAGAGTGAGGGAGAGAGAATGAGTGATGATTGTGTAGCGTAAACAAACATACTCTCTCTCTCTCTCTCTCTCTCTCTCTCTCTCTCTCTCTCTCTCTCTCTCTCTCTCTCTCTCTCTCTCTCTCTCTCTCTCTCTCTCTCTAAGGCTTCGCAAAATAATGATAAAAAACTGGTAATGATAGAAAACAGGTACCCTTTTTTTCCTGCAACGGTTTATGAGGTTTCATTTAAAAAAACTTGAAATGTCATGTGGTCAGCTGTCACCTTTGATCTTGATAGGTTTAACAACATGAAAAGGTTCGGTAAAGTTTAACAGAATAAAAAGGTTTGAGGCCCTCGAGTTATTTGCCACTTCTCTTGTAAGTTTACTTCAACACGTAAAATAAAAGTATCACCGAATCAGCGCAGGCGGAATTGACAAGTGATCAGATGGAAACTCAGTCAGTATTTTAAGTATTAGCGACACAGTGACCAAGGGGGGGCGTACGGGCTTTACAGTCTTTGTAAGTTGTTTTTGAAAATTCAAATGTCCTTTTTATTTCTATTGGTTGCACTGGTAACTTTGAAAACTACTCAGATTTATAACCACATGGAAATACGGCCAAATTTGAATTACAGACAATGCTAATCGGGGCGAAACAAGTAGTTTTTAATTAATGACTCAGTGCTTGTGTATATATATATAATATTATAATATATATATATATATATATGTATATATTATATATGTATATATATATATATGTGTGTGTGTGTGTGTGTGTATATATATATATATATATATATATATATATATATATATATATATATATATATATATTATATATATATGATTGTATTTTGTATAACGTACATATTTATTCACAAAAGTAGTATTTTGCATTTAACTATTTCATTAATAGCGGGATTCTTCTGGGTGAAGACAAGACAGTAACAGTGGCACTAGCCACATTCATACTTTAACCTGCTATATCGTGGTCAACCCATACGAAAAAACCTTTCGTTAACTAGCCGTTTGATATTCCTGCAAAGAAGGCTCCAGCAGAGCTTTTTTGATGCAAAGGACCTTCCTTTTTTGTACCTGTTGCTCTTCATCTCTAGGTCTTCTTCTCGTCCCCCCCACTGTCACCTCCCAACCTTACACTATTCATCAATCGATGATTCTCCATTCCTCCACTTCATCTACACCGAGTCATCTCAGTAATATGTATATATATAATATCAATATTATATATTAATAATTTATATATAATAGTATATATATATAGATCTATGGTTTATATATACATATACATACACTATATATATACTACACACACGAACGTATACATATTTTTCCAAGAGGTTGGTTCATAGAAGAAACAAAATGGTCGACACACACAACATTCAAAATTTAAGTGATGAAAAAGTGGACATAACCCTCACAGAGGACATCGACACACACAAAGATCATCTGCAGTCCGCGGAATCCGAAACATGTATAGCATTATTCATTCCTATCTTGTGCCCATGCTTCCGGGGATATTAAGGCATTTCCTTCCCATTACTACGCCACCGTTACAATTCAACTAAATAGTGTATAAACAAATATATAATATATATATATATATATATATATATATATATATATATATTATATATGTGTGTGTGTGTGTGTGTGTGTAACTAAGAATTTTATATAACTAGCGGACCAACTGTCGCTTTTATTTATTGTATATACACTATATATATATATATATATTATATATAATATATATATATATATACATATATATATATATATATATATAATTATATATTTATATAATATTAATTTTAATGCTAGTTGTTTTCGTGGAGTTCATCCCATGAAATACCGGTGGAGCAGGAAACTGCGCAAAAAAAAAAAAAAAAACAAAAAAAAAAAAAATAAATAAATAAATAAAAAAAACATGGATTTCGTCTGGCCATTGAACCTTGGCAGTGTTGTGGGAAAAATAGATCTATTCCCTTTCCATCGCCAAAAAAGAAAACTATTCAAAAATTCAAGCAGCAAGATTAACTTTCACGGAAATGCCCATCCCGGCGAATTGCTTTTATAGTTGATTATCTTACTCATGCTCAATAGTGCGTTGTGCTCTCAGGAGTATTTACTTGGCATTGTTAGTGGAGAAGCGCAATACAAAAGCATTGCACTTTCTATATTGTTGCTTCTGAATTGGACGGATTTAAAACCAGCACGGGCTCTTTCTCATGCATACCCCAGTCCACTCTCCACCACCCAAGCGCCTCAGTGGCGTGGTCGATATAATGTTGGCGTACCACCTTGGTGGCCGCGATTTTGATTCTCGGGCATTCCACGGACGGGTCAAAGATGTGTATTTCCGGTAATATTAGTTCACTCTCGACGTGGTCACGTTGCTGAATAACCACTGGTTCCATGCAACGTAAAAGCACCACACAAACAAACAAACTCTCCACCACCCACAGACCTTT